>NC_042285.1:27840302-28105302 GCF_901000725.2 Takifugu rubripes | reverse complement strand
AACAACCAAACACAAAGCCAAGCTGATGTAATCCCAACGTGTGAGGAGCAGAGGCAGCGGCGTGGTGCGTTCACAGTAGGTGTTTATGTGTAAACGTACACTTGCTTGTCCTCCGGGGAGTAACGCACACCTCTGTGGCGCTTCAATCTGAGGCGCTGCTGTATATTGAAATCTGAATATGAGTCCCATTATGACCAAAACACAGAACAAAGCCTTTATAATTCATGTTAGTGATACTACAGAGGGACACAAAGCAGTCAGAAACCAAATAATAACATTAGAGAAGATGGAAGCCAGGCAACAAAGGCCGGCCAAACAAAAGCCCAGAACATTCAGCTTCTGGGCAAAAATTACGCCACCTTTTAGAAATCGGCTGGCAGAAACTCAACGTTAGCACAGCCTCTCTGGGAAGGTCGACTCCTCACAGAGTAATCGCTGCCACTTTAACTTTCTATATGAGCAGAAACGACCGTATGAGTGAGGAGGCCAAAACAGGAGGGGCCCCACACTCATTTTCATCTAAACATCTCAGGGTCCAAACGAGCGAAACCAGCCCTGCGGCACAAACTGACTCCAGTTAAGCAACAATGCTGCTGCGTCTCAGTATCAGCGGCACAGAGCTAATAGATAGCAGGTGAAGGATGAGAAAGAGCGATGTCAACACTGCAATCGGAGCTGCTCTCTGGCAGCCCTCCAGACCTGCTTAGCTCTTCAAATCAAGTGGTACTTCACCGCTCGCCAATGCCAACATGTGGGAGCGGAGCGGGACCACGGAGAGATGTCCCAGCTCATCGTCCATAGTCCATCGTCTCAGCATGAACACGTGTGAGTTCGGGCTTCAACACCTGTCAGTCACCTTAACACTTTAAATATAAACGTGTTGGACACTAATAAAGCTTGGAATCACAGGGAATGTGGAGAGTTGCTTCACCCTGTTTCTGCCAAAACTTTATCATTTAGATATTTTGCATTTAAAAGATCAAAACCTCAAAGTCCAGTATCATCTTCTGGATAAAGCTACACCAGAAAAGCTGCAAATATTTGTGGATGCAAAACAGTTTTTGGTGGAAGCATGAATTTGGCTTTTTAACAGGATGGTTCTTATTTAGCTTGAATCAATGACTTATGTAAAAGGAGGGAGCAGAGTCAGGTGAACCAAAGAGGACGGGGGACGGAGTTCTGGGTCCTGTAGGGTGAGCGGTGCTGTCTCTCTCCTGTCATTGGTTCCTTTACATCGAATGAATGCTTGATTGGATTAAGATTCTGTGGAGTGTGGAGGCCAGGTCGAGACCTTGGGCTCTTTGTAGTGTTGCACAAACCATTCTGAACGGTATTTGTGGTGTGACGGAGCCCATTATGCTGCTTAGGAGGGGGTGCCACTATTAGCAGCAGCGGTGCCGTTGGTGTCTGGTCTGCAGTGATGGTTCAGGGTTTAGGAAGACGCATCCAGCAGAATGCCAACGCAGTTTCCCAGCAAACATCAGATGACCACGTTCTCCTCCTCTTGATTCAAAGCCAGGAGATTTCTCCTGATAGATCATTGATCTCATAAATCTGAGTCTGGATCTGATGCCAGAAAACCCTGGATGGACAGACAATAGGATGACTACAGACTACATGATGCAAAAAGGTTGGGACATTTTCTGCTAGCAAACGTGCCCCACTTATCAGGACAGGTTTTATAAGTAACCATCTCTCTGGGGACAGTGGTTGTTTTCATCCGTCCTACATTTTCTCATCATCGGGACGCAGATGACCTCGCTGGGAGGACAGCGGCGGCGTCGCAGCCATCAGTGAAAGCAGAAAAGTACGTGAACTCGTGCACACGGGGACAGCTTTAAGTTCAGCCCGGTGGAGGAAATCCAGAACAATTTCATCTGTCTGCGCTGCAGTTACAGTATGTCCCTGCGCTCTCTAATCCACGTGTTTGTCCGGAACATGTCCCGCCTCGCAAAGCACACTATTAAGCACAATCCTGCACTCGGCTGAGGAGGCAGAGGGACGTGCTGATGTGAGGTGAAAAGATTTGGGGAAATGAATCTAAAGCGTGGACGTACACAAATAGCTTAGTGCCACCGCGTCCACCTCAGCGCTTATGATGTATTTTTAGAGAGAGCACAAATCCTCTGTCCCCTCTGCCCCTTTGATATCATGCTGCTGTTTGATTGAGATGGATTATTGGATGAGCGGACGTGTGTGTGTGTGTGTGTGTGTGTGTGTGTGTGCGTGCGTGTGTGTGTGTGTGTGTGTGTTCTTCTCAGCTTCTGGGGGAATGCAATGGTTAAGGAAAATCACTGATGTCATTGGTGGGTCCAGAGCTGGGAGCACTGGCGAGATCACGCTGTCTAGACTCTGGTAGTGCTCTAATGGGATTCAGGCAGATTACTGTGATTACGCTCGTAGTGGAAATACAGGACGGCTTTGCTGCTAGTCAGACGGCTTTTGGTTTCATTCACCGATGTGGCCCGTTGTACTGCTCAGTGGCTCAGGAACACAAAACGTGCTGGGAGGATTTCACCTTTCCCCAAATACGTGCGCATGTGACAGGAAAGCAATGCTGCCTCACATGACCGATTCATTGGCTCTCCCCAGAAATGTACAGATATTTTGGATGAACTCAACCGGTCTCGGCATCCTGAGTGAGCAAGCAGTTGAATCTAAACAGTCATTTCATCAAATTTTGAAAGATTCTACAATTAAACGTCTCTTTGCTTCTGATGATGGCGCTTGTGTGGTCTGCGTCGCTCCCTGTTCTGGGATCCCATCACCTTTTTCTCCCTGAAAATGTTTTATTTCTCTATGCATGGGCGAGGCTTTGCCCTGGGGGAAGAGGTTGAAGCATCCTGGGCTCTTTTTCAAGAAAATAAAAGCAAATGATGATAATTTGTGTGTCTTTCTGGACTGTTGTGGTAAAAGGGAAGCTGATACCGGAGCCAAAGCATTTGATTTGTTGATCTGGGCAGCGACCAAAGTGCTGAAATGGTGGAGCAGAGGTGTGGTTCTTCTCTGAGGTGGTTTTAGCCATCTTAGGAGGAAATTGGCTGAGCATCTTCCAGGCACGTCCAACAGGGAGGAGGCCTCGAGGTAGACCCCAGAACCTGCTAGAGGGGTTACAGTATATATCTCATCTGGCTGAGAACTCCTGGGGAACTCAGAGCTGGAAAACATTACAGAGGAGAAGGCAATCTGGAACACCTTACTGTGCCTGCTGGAAGCGTGGAAGAAGATGGATGGATCCCCTGTCATATCTGCCAGTGTGGTATGGAGACGGCTCAGGATAGGATGACTCCCATGAGCCTCTGCTGTCACTACATGAAGAAAGAAAGGCGCATCAATGCCAGTTCAAAGCTCTTCGTCTGTGAGGGAAACGTGGTGCTGTGGTTTCTGAACCCTTCCTAACTGGATATTACTGCAGACAAGCTGACGGTTTATTACAAATTAGGAAGAATCCTCCTATATTCACGTCTGTTGTGACACCAGGCAACAGTCAAATCTGCAGCTCAATGACCGTCGATGAGCGATCACACTGAAAATGCGTGTGGACACTCAGGAAAGGTTTGTTTGCTACGTCAGATCCTTTCAGGGAACTTCATCTCCACCAAGAGGATTTGGTTCATTTGCTCTGATGTATTTGGCTTAAAGTTTTAACACGTTAGTTTTCCAACGGGCGAAGTTTAAATGTTTCATTTGCAGGGCTGCCGCGATGAGCTGATGAGTCGGCGAGAAGAAGAAAAAACAGACTGTGACGACTTGACGTGTGCGCGGACACTTTCAGGCCAAAGAAAACAGTGATCTGAGCCGGGCATCAAAGCAGCGCACGGTGCTCAGGTGAGGGAATCCTGCCAAGCAAAGATCTTAAGGTGCTTACATGAATGATTCCCAGCTCTCCTCTTCTACTCTGTACCACAGCACAAAGGGAAAAGGGGTTAAGACGGTCAAGACTGTCACTGTGGGAATAACAGGAAGACCCAGACAGTGTCCCAGTCTGGCTGATTCACCAGAGACACATCGCTGACCCACATGTGTGAGAGCTGCCCCTGAGAGCTGGAACATGTCTTTGCTTTGTAAAGCAGCTGTTTCAGAGCAATAAGATAGTGTTTTTGCCTTTAAAACACTTGGTTATGCACAACAGGGTGAATGTGGGCCCAGGTCAGGTGGTAGGAGGCTTGTGTTTGTGCTTTGGGGATCCGATACCATGAGGAAGCGCTTGAGTCGCCGCGGCCTCGGCTCCCAACAGGCCCTCGAGATGTTTTTCCACCTACATACTTCACAAGTTCTCTCAGCAGCGCTTGTTGGGGAGCGTGTCCGCACAGGCAGGAAGAGTCAGTACATAAGCCGCTGAGTGACACAAAGCCTGGTCATTTGGGAGTCGGACTTGTGCCTCTGAGTGCCTCCAAGCAAACCCTCACTGGGACGTGCTCAGATACAAAAAGGTGTTTTTCGGCCGTCGACCTGACAAGGATGGTGGTCTTTTATCCTCAATCAGCTGTCACACACACACACACACGTCGGATAATATTCCAGCTAATGTTACATCAAAGCACTTTCCCTTAATTAGCAAAGCTGTGACAGGAGCACAACAAAGCCAGGTAATGGGGAACTCCGGCAGCCTCCGACCTTTTCCCTTTTCCCACCAGGAATCAAGATGCTCAGAGGTGGCAGCCCCTCTTTTCCAGGCCTGCAGGGGCTGGTTCAGGATCATCCCGGAGTTAAAAAGGAAAAACGTAGATTTGTCTAGTCATTTGGAGCAGAATCAGAATGGTCAGAATGTCAGACTGCTGTGGAAACAAAGTCTGGATTCTGATCTTTTCCATCAGGTGAACAGAGGCGATAATCAAAGTAACCAGTCGGTAAAGCTGCTAAAGTAAATTATGGATGTGTAGATGAGCAGCATTCCAGCAGTCAACCGGATAATATGTGGGATCCTCCGGGGGCTGCAGATTTGAGAGACGAGCGGGAGATGGAGCGTCTAAGACCAATTTCCTCGTCTGTCTGGACGCTCCAGGTTCCCAGACAGTTTGCTCATATGGGAAAAAGAGCCAGTAAGCAGCCGAAGTCGGCCAGCCATCAAGTTAAGCATGTAATATTTCGCAGACGTGCTTCAACAAAAACAGGAGTCAGGAAGAGACGTCAGAAGAGGTTATGATGTCGTACATCTGCAACGTGTTTCGCCTGCCTGGTTGCAGAGGTGACAGTCGTCAGGTCCACGCTCCCAGCACCAGGAGCCAGTGGGGAACGGTGCTCAGGTCCTGCTATGCTCCAAATAAAGGGGGCGGACAACACTTTAATGGCTTTGACATTAAATTGAATCGCTTATTTACAGGCACACAGGGGAGGGGCGTGACTGGGGGGGATTCAAAAGGAGGATGAGCTCACGCAAGCGAATTCAAAACAGTCCAAAGTAATTCATCGGACACCAGGAGCCCAAATGTTGAACTTCTCAGGGTCATAAAGCAAAACTGTGCAGCCCTCATCCACAGAGATAATAAATATTTTCAGCTTTACATTTTAGTTTTAAGACTCAATTTCAGAAGACAAATAAAGTTTTTGGGTGTCGCTTCTTAATCATCCTGAAGACATAAAACAGTCAGTTCATGGTGGGAAATTTAGCCTCCTTCTGTCGCTCGCTTCCAAACCAGCACCGAGCAGAAGGAGTTGGGCTTCTTCCTTCATCTTCATTTTTAGGCATTTCTCAGCAAACGTTCCAAACCTTTGGTGATTTTCCTTCCTGCGGTTGCTTCCAGAGTTTCTTTTTCTTTCTGTCTGGTTGGAGTTACAAAAATCAGGAGTGTTGCAGCCAACGTGGGAGAGAGATGGAGAGATGAGGGAGAGTTTATTCCTTTTCCCCTCTGCGGTCTTTTCTTCTCCAAAGCTCAGACCGGCGATGAGTATCTTGATCCGCCCTGCCTGTTCTGGACAGATCCCTCCCAGGGTTTCCTCCAACTGTCCCTCTCTGTTTGGGCGAGCATGAAAGAGAACTGATAGTATTCAAAGTACCGTGACAAGCGGCTGACGCACACGGCCACCGAGTTTTTATCGGAGGATCGGCAGCTGGGAACACGGCGGTGGCGCGCTGCCTGTCGGCTCACGTTTCTGCAGCAGCGCTCCCAGATGCAAAATGGGCCATGAAAAGGTGCTTCATAGGTCAATGGTCGGGTGATTTATGAGACCACCATAACAATACACGGCACAGTACACCCCAGTGTCACCTGAGGGGACGCATTGATGGTCTTGAAATTTCATCAGCTGTATCTATTTCAACCCACCGAGTCCCCGACAGATAAAAAGACCAAGTGTAAATCGTTAGCGATGGAGGAGCAGTTAGCCGATAAGCCCATTAGGTCGATGTGCCAATGTGCTCTAATTTCAAACAGGCCCTCTTCCAACAGGATGTTCATCATAAGTGAGCCCAGCTGAAACGCTTTCATGCCTCGCTGTCAGGGAAACTAGTAAATCAGCCACAGCCACCATCTGAATCTGCGCGGATGTCGGTGGGACGGCCTCAGGTGGGTCTTTGTCTTTATCTGCACCACAGACCACTGGAGACAGCTCAGAGCCCAAACTCTGTTGGAAAGTATGAATACAGCACCTCATCAAAAACCTCTCGATGACACATGTTAGAGGAAGTCAATGAAACAAACCAATCAGATTTATGCTCCGTTTGTGCTAAAATGCAACTTAATTTTGAAATGACGCACTTAACACTCTCATCGCATAGATTGGCGAAGTATGTTGAACAATCCATCCACCAGAGGGCAGAACTAGTTGTTCTTAGCTAAACTAAACCAGACTTAAACAAACCACGTCTGGCTTTAAAGAAACAAACATATTGTGTTGGCCTCACAACTGTTCTGTGTTGTGCTGCGATGGTCTTGGTTGAACTCCTGGTAACGATGCACAACACTGCCCCCCACAGGCGGGTCGTATAACAACCTTTGGTCCTGGTCAGTTCACGTCGGGACAATTGAGAGTAAAACGCTCAAAAAGGATGAAGAGTAGTGACAGAAAGCTCCACTTGTGTCCTACTAAACCGACACACAGCATAAAGCAGCCATCATGAAGCAGACAGACGGCCAGAATGCAAGATGAAGCCCGTAAATCTGAAATAATGCCTCGGTGAGGACTTTCCACAAATGTCTTCTCTTACCTGCAAGTGTGGAATGAAGCGTCCACACATAAAACACACTTTGAAGCTGATCATCATTATCAGATGTGGTGCGCTGAAGAAACCCCCAGCTTGTGTACACTGCCTGGTTAGCTGGCAGCCGTTTTAATTAAGCAGCAACCTTTGGATCTGACAGATCTCCATCAGGCCCAAGATCTGAGGAAGAAACTTTCCTCTTTTATTAAAATGGCTGGAAGCTACCTTCCACATCCTCTCTGTCTTCCCTGGTTCTGCTCTGCATTGATCCAGCACCTGTAAAAACTTTATCTGCTTTGATGTGGACGCTGCCCTTTCCTTCCCTGCGTCTGCTGCAGGGCCTGGATTTCATAGATAATTAAGAGAAGCATTAGAGACGGTCAGGATTCAGGGGGATTTCCCGACAGTTCATATGTTTGTCACCTCTACATACATGTTAACCTTCTGCTCCATGTTCCTGAGGTACATGAAGGGACGTCAAATAAAGAGGTAAACTCCATCTCCTCGGTGTCCCCGGGCCTCTATGCTAGAATAAGGTTCCTAGTTTATGTAAATTGCCCTTTAAGTGATGACGCCCAGAGAAAGAGGGAATTTTATTGGTTTGCAGTAATAAAAGCAGATGCTCCAGGGAGAGTTCAAAGCAATCAAGCCCAGCTTTGAAGCAGTGGCCTGATTCTGGTTCAGATGTTCTACAGCGCCTCTGGTCTCAGATGAGTCTTGTGATGCCTCCTCAGAATTCCTACTGAGGCTAAAACTGTTCAGGACGATCGTGAAACAATTTCATTTCGATCATTTGGTAAATGAGCTCCCGCGCAGAAAAACAGCCTTTTGCTGGCAGCTGCGATGACTATGTAGCGAGGAAAAGCTCTCCCAGCGTTTGCTAAAGCTACTCTCAGAAACGGATAAAATCTAAACTTAGAACAGTAAAAGTGCTTTTATTACTCATTTAAGTGGGCAGCAGGAACTGCAGCTGTAGACCCTCCTCTTATATGCGATTCCATTGCTCATCTTTACTGTAACAGCAGGGAAGCTTTTTGAACCGGATCACTTGGAAACATCACAGAATTCCCCTGAGAGAGACCGCTAATGTGTGATTAGTGGTCGCAGGGCCCTCATTGATGTTTGGGCCAACGTCTGAGCGCCGTCCGCTAACGTGACTCTGCAAACAGACGGGCCTTGAGTCAGAACAACACCAGCCAGCTGCGGCTACTGTAGCTGCCGCCATCTGTGGACCGAAGTCTGGACCTCCAGAGGCCAGAACCAGCGACCTCACAGGATAGACGTGGGAAAGCCCAGAACAAGTCATCCACCAGAACTAGACTTGTGAGTCTTTCTAGGAGGAGGTGAAAGTATATTTAGAGATGTGGAGCTTTAAAACCTCAGAGATGACTGGTTCCCACCTGCCGAAGCTCAAACACACCACTTGACCACATTTTCCAGTTATTTCCCAGTTAAGCCGACAAATTGGCTGGACCGGATGTCATAGACTGGACCCTTTGAGGTTGACCATGAGTCACTGACAGGGACAACAGCCTCCCTCCCTCCCTCGCTCCCCTCCCACAGCTTTGAAGTGGTTGTAGATTGTGCACAAACAACATAAACCTCCCCGGCGACAAACGCTGCCATTTACCACCCGAGGCAGGGAAACGGCCACCAAGACGCTTGTCTTCACTTTATAGGGCTGTTTTGTTGCTTTGGGACCTCCGGATGGATGCTCTTTTGTGACAGACACTTTGAGAAGACTGGAAAATGAGCATTCCCAACAAAACAGCCAGCCCGGCACTTAATGAAGGCTTTCACACCGAGGTCGGATTTGTCACAACCAAACTCACGAGGATCGCCTCTGCCCACACGAGATCCAACGGACACATACTGAGGGTCTTCCAAACAGCTGGTTTCCAAGCCACAGGGGAATCTTTTACACGATCAAGATTCCTAGAAATGATGCTTGTGCTCAACTGATTTAAATCATTAATGAAAATGAGACCTTTGTCTGGAATGATGGGGGTCCAACTGATGGAGATGGACCAGTATCCAATCGGATCATTATATTCTCGCTCACTATTTCTTAGATAACAGAGCACCATCATCACCAAAAAGACCCCATGTGGTCTCAACAGGAAATCGGTGGTCACTGTTGAACATCAATGGTCACTGTTGAACACGCGGGGTCAGGGTCAGGGTCACGACATTTGGAAACGTGTTGGTCCAGGGGCTATGACCTCATCACTTGTCTGACGTATTAGGGTTTCATCACATGCTGTCATTAGCTGACTGGTCCGTGCGTGAGAGGACTCATGAGCAGCATTTTGAAGACAGTGACGAGCAGCACACGCCTCACAGGGATCTGGGTGCGGTTCTGAGTGTGACCACTAGGCGGTGCTTTCGTGCAGCAACTTGGCTCCTCTCAGGTGAAGCGTGTGTTTTTAAACGAAATGAAACTTTTAAACTTATTTTTTGATCTACGCTGAGACTTTCCGGAAGCTTCAGCTGTAGGCATATACACATTTAGTTTCAAAGTTGGTTCTTTTTACCACGTTTCTTTATTCTGCTATATGTTATATAGTATAGAGTATGGTATTTTACAGTCCATATAAAACCGAGCTGTTTTATGGATTTCTCTCTTGTCCACACTTCAGACTGCACCCAGCCACTCTGACCACCAGTAAAGTTCCAGTGGTCAAACTCCTACAAAGGGACTCTCACTTCATTCTAAATCTATATTTTACTACCCAACATCGTGTTACTCCGTAATTTCCACTAGAGGGCAGTATTATACAAGAAACTCACGTCACTGACAGTAGAAAATCTGATAATAAAATTCTCGTTATATTCAAACCTAAACAGAGATCGTTGTGCTCTTGGCTCCTCAGCAGGCTTCCTTCATCTCCACCCATCACGGCCCTCGTTGCCCAGCCAGCTCCTCTGTGGCCCAGGAGAGACCAACGTCCTCCAGCTCAACCTCTATGCTTGACCTGCGTCTTTGGTTTTCTTTCCCCCTTGGTCCTTCTGAGGGCCACTAAGGGCCACTTTGACAGGGTTCAAGCCGCTTTAAACAACAATATTTGACTGATTGCAGACAGATTTCTTGTCGAGCTCCTTCTTTGATCTCTTATTGGGTCGGAATAAAGCAGCTGGTTCTCACGCAGCCATTTTAAAAGCTGTTGACTTTGTTTATGTCACATTTGATTCTTCGCCCTCAATCTGACCCATGTGGTAGAACCGGCTTGACCAAGCGGATCTTTGGCTACAGGTGTTGGACCTCCAGGGCTTTGGGGGTATTATGGGGTACTGTGTAGGTGCTGAGGGATGCCCCAAATCTGCACTGGATGTCTCTTTGAGCAGCACTGTCTTAGAATCATTAACGACTTCTAAAGGCTCATTATTTATGGTGATGCACGTCCGTGTGCTGGTGAACTACGAGCTGGACGGAAATATCTACTTTACATCGTAAACCTGAGCCAACAAGGTTGACGTGGCCGCTGTTCTCCAGCAGAGGGCAGCAGCTCCCAGGACGACAAACACATGAGCGTGACTTCAGGTCTCTGAGGAACAACCAGAGCTTGAAAACAACTTTAAACTCCCTCGTGCATCACAGTAAGTAAATATTGGGTTCAGAAACATCAGAAACTCTGTCTGTCCATCAGGTTTGTCTCAGTGTTGTGTAACTACAGCAGCAGTGGAGCGCCAGGATATCACAGCGAGCGCCAGTGGTAGTTAGGTCATGGTAGTTAGGTCATGGTAATTAGAACAGGATAGTTAGGACAGGATAGTTAGGTGATGGTAAGCACACACACACACACACACACACACACACGTTTATAATTTGATGCATTCATATCAAGTCTTTCCCAGTTAAACAAGACAAAAGATGTTTCATGTGACATTTTGTGCAGGACATTTTAAATTTAGACATGAATATGCAAATATTTCCAAAGAAAAGGACACCAATGCTGCCAAATCATGTTAAATACAGGACATTAAAGTAAATAAGTGGACCTCTGGCAAATATCAACAGTGGAGACGCACTTTGTGTGTGAGTGTGTTTGAAGGGAATCTGAGTTCTTCAAACCAAAAAAAGAAGTGAAGTCACCAAAGAATGCCGAACGTAACGGGATCTGATCGCATGTTTTGATCAAACTGGACCTCGTCGCCACGCTCCGTCCTCACCTCCTGCCTCGCAGCTCCATTCTTGTACTGGAGCCCAACAACCTCATTAAAATTCCTGCCTGTAAGGCCGGGCTAGCATGGGAGAGCTGCTCTGGGAGCCCGACACTGGCATCTCGCTCTGTCTGAGGACATGCACATGCGCTGGGGGCCGCTCAGGTCACCCATGTGCACGGCCTTGTTTTCAGACTGGCCACTCAAGCGTGATGCAAGTGCCAGAGAGAGACAATAGGGGGCAGCACCTGGAACCCTGGAGCCAAGCGGGCCGTTCAAGCCTGTCTGTCCCTCATCAACCCACATCAGACCCGGTCCCCGAGGGCCACGATCCAGCCAGGACATCTCTCCTACCAGGTAAGCTTTCACCTGGGATCTCACTTTTCCTGGTAAAATGTTTTCAACTGGTAGGACAGAAACAATCAGGAACCGGATCGAGACAGCACTGGTTCCCCAAACTTTACTAGTTCGAATAACGTATCACATTTTGGAGTTACAAATACTCTGAGCAGCCTCAACGTTTTCAAATATGCAAGTTCCATGTTGTCATCTTGTGGTTTCAACTTTCTCTTCCATGTTTACGTGTGCAGAGTAAAACCTTTCCAAGGAACTCTTCTGAGATCGGAATAACCTGATGATTATATGAGGTTCCCTCTCACACAGGGGGACTGATTCAGGTGCCGCTCCAGGTTTTACAGCCAGAACAGGCTACTCCATGGAGACCAACACATTCCAAGATGCTCTCGGAATGTGTTGGTCTTCATGGAGTAGCAACATTTAGATAGCATATGATGACAGAGTCTGTCTGTCTACCTGTCTGTCTGCCCGTCTCTCTGTCTTGAGGGACTGCTGGGGCTCTCTAAATGCTTCGTGGTCACATTTGGAAGTCCACCTCTGACAAAGACTTCCAGCTCCTGATGTCGCGTGTTTTAAAGTTTGGAGAATTTAGCAGTTTAGAATCTGGAGTGAAACAAGTGCTGAAGTGATCAGACAATAAGGTCCGACTGCCGCCGTGACGACAGACTTGTTTCTCGTGTCTCCGTGACGTGATGAGGTGAGATTTGCTAACGTTTAGTTTAGTTTCATTTTCTGCACTTTGCCACAGACATTCAATAGTGTTCCATGACGTCACGCCCCTTTTAAGCTGCTTGACAAAACTTTTAATGACAAATGTTTATTATTAGAGCTCTTTTAGATAATAACGAGCTCTAGTGGAGGAGGATAAAACGCGTTATCATCTTCCGGATCTTTCGATCTTTTCTTTTTTCCAACGGAACCTTGATGCGCTGAAACTGGCGCGAAGTGAAGCTGCTCTGAAGAGAGGAGCCCGTGAAGAATCCAACAATAAATGAAACTTTGTCTGACTTTTCCCCGCTGGGTCTACAACTGCTGGATGGAGTTAGCCCGGCCCATCTGGTGCGGCAAATGGCCCAACTCACCAGGGAGCGAGGGGAGTGAGAGAGAAGGAGATGGTTAAAAAAAAAGAGAGAGGGGGAAGGAGAAACAGGAGAGGAGGGGAGGGAGGGGGGAGGTCAGATTGAAAACAGATCAGCAGCCTGAAAGGCTCAACACCGCCGCATGTCTCTGCTCCGACTTCCACTCAAACTTTTACGCGCAGTCGGAAAGGACAACGACTCGTTTTTACGCGTCTCTCGTAGTTTGTTCAACACGTGCGCGCACTCGCACGCACACGGGAGCGCACCTCTCGAAGAAGATGGATTTTAAGAAAAAGTTGGAGCCGCGTTGCTCTCCGTGCTGATCCGGGAGCGACGGGAGGGGTGTTCGGCTGCTCCGCCGGAAACTTTGAGCGTCTCCGAAACTTTGCTCGGTTAATGGGACTTTTCGCCTCCTCTCGCGCGTCAACTGGTGGTTCCGAATCGGTCCTTGTTTGCGGAAGATCCAGAGCAAGTTTGGCTGCGCTTTTGACCTCCCGTGAAAGTGGAGAAGAGGCGGCGGCGAAGGTAAGAAAAGTTTGTTGTGATGCTGACAGTTGCGCTTCGGTCGGATCTGCCTTTGTGCGCCTTCAAACTTTTATTTACACCTTCAAGGTTCTTTCCAGACCAGTTCTTCCTCCTCCTCCTTGGCGCTGCGCTGCCGTGCGGATGAAGCTCAGCGCAGCTTCACATCTCATTTGCACTTTGAACTTAACTGACAAGAGGAATCCAAAAAATGTCCCATCTTGCAACTTGATCCATATGGGAAGACATGCGATCAGAACGGCCGGCGCCAAACCATCCGAACCAGTCCCAGCCCGCAGAGGCTGGGGCTGTTTGTCCACCCCGGGTGGACACTTTTGTGCTAAAACAGGCATAAACCCCGGGTTTAAATGGTGTTTGATTACACGCACGTTCTCACCCTTTTAGACTCGGTAAAGACACAAACGTGCAGCAGCATCGCTGCCTCTGACAGCAGATGTGGACTCATCGCTGAAAGATTCTCACTTTTCTGTTTGCTCTCCAGCCTGAAAGCAAGTCAACAAACACTTGACGCCTTTGTGAGGCCCTTAAGCAGCTATATTTGCTGTTGGCTTTTGGTCCCATCTAACAGGCTGCTAATGATCTCCAAACTCATGTGGACTCACGAGTTTTTATTTTGGTTTTTAAAAACGCAAGTGAGAGCAAAAATGTGGGTGGGTTGTTTTTTTTTTAGGTTTTCTGAAGTATATTTTACTATTTTTTTCTTTTTGCTGTTTGCAAATTAGAACCAGGCCTGTAAAAGAGAAGGATCGTGAGGGGTAAAATTAGAAATAATAACAGCGCTGGTGAGCTTTTTAGCCGAGTGAAAGTGGGTGCGTGTGTGTTTTCCGCTTCACATGATGACAGCAACAGTCAGAGCCGAGGTGATTTGCATGAGAAGTAAAAAAAAAAAAAAAGAGAGAGAGAGAGAAGTTTTAGTGCATTTGGCCTTTGTGAGGAATGAAGAGTTCCAACAGTTCAGGCCTGCAGGGAGTGAAAGGACCAAAGAATGGATGAGCCTATTCAGCTCATTCAGGCCGGGTTTAGGGGCTCCGCTCTGCAGCGTTCAGACACCCATAGTGGCCATGTCACTTTCATCTCTCGGCCCCTGTGTGCTGTTGTATGTAGCGCTGCCGCCGGAGCCCCGTCACTGCATCACGGCCCCACCCCCTGTTTTCACGAGTCGCCTCTCTGCACAGTTTTTATTGATCTGCTTTCTTTTTTTGGACTCTTTTCTGGAAGAAAATTTAATGAACCAAATACTGGAAGAGAGGGAGGGAGAGGGGCGGAGGAGGGGCGGGGTGGGGTGCAGCTTTTTTGAAAGCAAATACCGATGAAGTCTAGCGTACAGGGACAGAGAGGGGGGGGGGGAGAGGGTGACTCCGAGGGGGAGGGGGGCACCCACCATCATCGCCACAACCTTCCTCCACCACAACCACCCTCTCCTGCTGAGTAAACTCTGGAGTTGGCCACCACACGGTGACCCCAGTCCCACCACGGGCCCCACGGGCCCCTGCCAGAGCAGGAGGCCGTTCAGGAGGCCTGTCGTCCCCAGACGGCGTCCTCTGAGCAGGTGGGCCGTCCCACCTTCTGCCGAAAATAAGTGTTTGGAAAGGAATTTGGCGTTGGTGACATCTGAATAGGGTCCAACAAGCTGCTAAATATCAAAAATGATCTGTTTAAATTTAGTTTGATCCGGTTTCATTATTGTTCCTAAATAATATCTGAGATTATTAGGGAAGTACTTGAGTTTCAATGACTCTTAATCAAACATACTAATGAATGTCAGCGTGTTATTAAAGATATCTAGGTGTGTGTGTGTGTGTGTGTGTGTGTGTGTGTGTGTGTGTGTGTGTCTGGAGCACTGGTGTCCCTTCCATGACTCCTGCCGATCATCTCTCGAGTGTGTGAGGTTAAATACACTCCCTTCATATTTATCCTCTGTGCTGGGACACCCCCACCCCCCCATTAGTGGCTTCTCCGGTCCCAGTTCAGTGAACGGGGTCACGTTGGATCACTCGCGTTTTGCGTAGCTTCTGAAAATACACATCGTTGGGAAACTCGCGCAGCCTGATGTGTTTTTAACAAGCCGATTTAATGGCTGCACGGTAAAATAACTTGTGAGCTCATTACTGGCAGAATGACCTCATCAATCACCGACATTCCTGCCCTTCGTCTCAGACAAGAACAAGAACTTTCAGCGGAAATGAGGTTGAGTCTGGGAAAAAAAAGACCGTTCTTCGAGTGAAAGAGAATCCGGAGACCTTAAAATATCTTCTGAAAAGGAAGAATATCGGTTTCAGGAATCCTTTGTGTGGTGTTGGAAAACATTTAACAGAAGTCAGACTTCAGGATAATAACGAAGCTACTGTGGACAACAGTTAACATACAGTGGAGAATACATTAAAAACCAATTAAAAGGAGATTTAGACATGTTGTTCAGGTGCCAGAGGGAGAAATTGCTGATTTGATTGCAGCATTTAAACAATTATTAACCTGTGCTGTTTAACAGGCATCAAGGGAAATCAAAAAGTCACATTTTCCCACTAAAAAACCGAAATCTGGCTCCAGATCCATCACAAATTTAGCTAACAAAATGTATTCTAACAGACAGTTTTTTTTCTTTCCTCTTACAAACAGAAAGCAAAGTTTTATTTTTTAATTTTATTTTTAAAGGCTGATACTAGAGTAAAAATTAGCTCTTTGTTTATTCACTTTATTTGCTTGTAGAACACCCAAAACCCCACGCTGCCCACCTCAGAGTTTCACTAGAACGGCCGTAAAGTCACTTCTTTTCTCTTAAAAAGTTGCAAATCCTGCATCAATCTTAACTTTGCTGCAGTCTCAACAGAAAGGCCAATTTCCCCAAACTGTTTAGCAGCATCATCATTGTCTGCCGGCTCACAAAGGAACAATGGCCCTCACAGGTTTGTGCTCCTCTGTGGAAACTCTGCCCGGGTCACCGGAGGTCAGCTAATTTGTAGGAGTGAGGGAGGGGGGTGTGCAGGGGGGGTGAGGGCGATTTTCATTATCTCCTCTCAAGATAAACTCAGTGGACAATAGAGAGTGAGGGGCTGATTTCTGTTGGGGTTTTATCCCAACAGTTTGTGTTTGCTGGGATTAAACTGGTGATTAACTGTTACAGTTTCACTGCTGCCAATGTTGGACACCAGACCAAAAGTGCTATAAAATAGCAAGAATTAAACATTACGCTAATCTGTCAACATGAGTAAGTTATTCACTTTAATTAAATGTAAATCTGAGTTGCAGGAAGGTAAAAAACCGTCAAACATTTCATCTGTTCTGGCCCATCGCTGGAAGAATAATCAGAAATCAGATAATCTATTAAAAACTACAGGTTGACGGCGCACGTCGGCGTCGTTTTCGCTCCTCGCCGAAGGTTTCTGAGGTTTCTGATGGCGCTCAGACAATAGAGCGTCGTCACGCTCTTGAATCTGCGACCTGCGTCCAGGCTGGAGCCACCGATGACACGATGCAACCAGCATGCAGAGAGGGAGGGAGACGTGTTGTTGCTTCTAACCCCGGGGTTTGTGTTGGGAGGGGCCTTCCAGGCGGGCCCGCAGTGTAAATTATGAGTCCGCACTCGCCTTCTCACGCATTTGTACGGTTGACGATATTAAATTGCGAGCGGTTGTGAGTGCGTGCCAGGCCGCAGTCTCCACTCAGAGAAGACAAAGCTGAGGCTGGATGTAGACATGTGGTTGTCTTTAGCAACACCCCCCCCCCGTCCCATCACTTCCTTTGCTGCCGTCCTCTTGGCTCGAGGCCCAAAATGAGGTTTGCTCGAGTTCTGTAATCAGCTCATCAGAGAAGGATGGAAAACCGCCGCTTGTTCGGCGGCTTCCCGAATCTGCGCCGTGGAGCTGCACTCGGAGTGAACTCGGCAGTGTCAACAGGTGGTTGTAGTGTAGCCGAGCATTCCAGGGAAAAACTGGTGAAGACAGCAGAGAATCTACGCCTCCTTCCCGTTCTTATTGTAGACATCTGAGCGCATTCTTTGCACAAAGTGACAAGTTAAAGCAGGCCACATTAGCCAAAAAAGGCTTTCAGCTTTTAGCTGCAGCGGTGGAAGCAGGATCCTTGAGCGGGGGCGTAAAAGCAACCCAAAGCCGACAGCTGTATTCTTTTTTTGCTCCGTAGTTTCCATGTTTAGCTTGTGTACAGGCAGCAAAAGGCGCAGTTTTGCATGCAGCTGACTCGCCGTTGGTGTTGCGCAAGATCTCACCTTGTTCCTGACAGCTGCTACTTCAAGGGATTCCCCCCCCCCTCCGGTCTGCAAAAGCCTCCGGTTGGACTTGGATGTAGCAGCAGGTGGCCGTGCGGGTCGGCCGTGAGCAACCGCAGACGTCCGCCATCAGCAGCATTTCTGCCGCAGTGGCAAATTCGCAGCAACGCTGCGGAACGTGAAATCCGAGTGTGGCAAACGCCGGCTTTGATTTGCTCTGGTCAGATCTGGACTCCTGCTGCTTGTAGAGGGTGGTTTTACACACACACACACACACATGCTACCAGGCTTCAGCTTAAGTTATTGCTGCTCCTATTGACAGCTGAAGCAGTAGAGAGTGAGTGCTAACAACATGCTGGGGTGAATGAGCCGGTCCAAATGCTTCAGAGAGGAAGTAGTGGCGTGTAGAGTGGCACCGGCGACAGCTGCGACAGACACATAAACCTCCGCTACATGGTTGCAGGGTGGCTGGGATGCTAATTCAGCTGTAACATGTCAACAGTCACAACACGAAGAGGTCAACTTCAGATTCTTGTGTTGCTTCATGATGTGGAGTGTTTAAAATAATGGTGAAAAATGCAGACATTACTCATTAATGCTGAGAAGAAGCGTGTCAGCAGGCTGGAAACCGCTGCTGCTGCTCTGGGTCTTCCTGCCACGATAACTCGCCAAGGCGCACCTTCTCAATTAAAGTCAACAGCAAACCCAGAACGTGCTGCTGCGCCCAGGAAGTCTCCCCGTTATGAGCGGAGCACAACTGTCCAAACGAAAACAGAGCATTAGCGCAGCATTAGCACACCTCTTCTCCATGTCTATAACCGACTGGACGGACTGTTTTTGCTGCAGCTTTGATTCCAAAAATTGCATTCCCGCCGCTTCCTCCCATTAGCTTCACATCTGTTTTGTGTCGGTTGTGGGAGACGAAGGGATCAACCACAGGATATTGCCTTTACTAGCAGCAAAGTTCAGGTTCAGGGGTGGGGTAGCGGCTCAACCACGGGGCAGTTTGCTGCGGGTTCAGATACCTTTTATATTGCGCCGGTGGTTAGCTGCACATTATTCTGCAACTTCCACAATCCAACGGGGCCGTTTGGGTTTAGGGGAGGGATTCGTGTTCCTGTGTACAATCTACACCGCGCAGTGGTTCAAAATTGGATTAATCTTTAAGATCGGGGAAATAAATCGACTTTTGCAGAAGCCAAATGTTTGAGATTGTGGAGAATTTTCTCCTTCCTGCTTGGGCTCTTTGTATCTATACATGTGCGGCGGCCTGTAATGGCATTTCTTCAACCTCTGAATTGGGCTAATGACTAATGCATTGTTGTCAGACCTTTCACAGTCGACTTTGTGACCCTCTTTAGCCCGAGCCTTTAGAGAGAGGCTTCTCCCAGTGATTCACCCATGGAGAATGCACCCCAACCCCGTCCAAACTTGTCCTCTCCCAGGAGTCTCAGAAGTGCACTGCTTCGTTTCAGTGCATCATCTGTCCGCAAGATTTGTTTAAAACACTTTTTTTTTTCCACACAAAGGACAAACAGTAAAGTTCTTCTGATTCTCAGCTTGAGCAATTTAGCTGCAACTGTGCAGAAAAAGAAGAGAATAGAACACGATAAGGAGCGATCTGCTTAGTAATAAAAATAAAACAGAGTGAAATTAAAATAAAATGGCTGGCAATTTCTCTAAAAGGCTTTCTTGTAATTTGTTTTAGTTTGTGATATAATCCTTTGGATTAGATCGTTCATTTCTGGAGCCTAAAATGTTGTTTACACACACACATATACACACGATGGTGGTGTGATGTGGGACAGCAGCTGTACTGTATGTGACGCTCCTCCACCTCTGACCCACACCTGTCCACCTGTAAATCAGCCCTGGCGGGGGCAGCATTCCTCACGGCCAGCTCACGCCGGGTTCCACTGGCGGAAGGAGTCGGTGCACCAGTACAGACTGGGGGTTTCCTCTGACGGCCACAGCACCAACGTGCACTTTAACCTGGCTCCTTGTGGCCCATCGAGTTCATGATTCATAAATAAAACACCTTTACTGTTCAGAGTAACCTGATTGTACCTCAGCCAGAACATTTCTGCACAAAAAAACCCCTCTGATGTTTGTGCAATATTAGTGAAAAAAGAAAAAAGAAATTGTTTTTAGGGGAGGTCAAAGGTCACCGTGGTCTCCCTGGTCATATCGCAAGAAAAGGACTAGAGTAAATACAGGATCAAAGCACCAATCTCACTCCTGATGAAGACATAAAAGTATGTAAAACAAAACCATATTTTGGCGTTTGCGTGTTGTGTTGACCTGCATGAGCGTCTTCATCCGAAACCTGAGCAGAGCGGTCTGCAGGTGGCATCGCTTCCATCTGTCTGTCTGTGTGTGTGTGTGTGCCTGTGCCTGTGTGTGTGTGTGTGTGTGTGTGTGTGTGAGAGAGAGCACCGACCCGCATTCTGCTCACACTGGCAGGGAGATAGGAAGGAAGAAAGTTAGAAGAGCAAAGCCTGGAAATGTTCAGAATCTCTTTTGATGTGTGTTTGCATTCCTTTCAGCGCCGGTGAAAGGCGAGCTGTTGAACGGTAGTGCTGGAGAGGAACACTTGAAACCGATCAAGGCGCTAAGAAAAACACACGCCACGGTCTCATAACAAAAGTCTGAGGTGGGGGTATGCTGGGGGGGGGAAATTAAGAGTAAGTGGGAAAGGAGTTCAAAGAGAATTGAAGAGATCAAGATGATCTGCACAGTTAAGTGATTATTTTCACTTTGGGTTCCAGAAGTGACTGAAAAACAAGTGCCGTTCACTAAATTTGACAGTTTTCAGTGACTTTCAGCAAATGTCTCCACTGTCCGCAGCCTGTTTTGCTCCTGTCGACGTGCACGATGGTCTATGAAGGAGGAGAATGTTGTATTAAGGAACTGAATTATGGGAAATGTAGGGGAAAATTATTTATAGCTGCAAAGAGGAATTTACGGAGAACATCGGTCAAATCCCAGTTCTTCTTTTCCCATCCTGAGCCTCAGCACAACCTGAAGATGGAGACGGGACGCTGTTCTGTGTCTAAGTCAGAGACGCATCATGTGGTCCCATCGTGATGCGTTCGTGTACACCCCCCCAAACCCCGTCGATATTCAAAGGCTGTACCGACCGATCTGAAGGGGATCGGCTGCGACCGTAAATCTTGACGAACCGCGTGGGCCAACGATGACGGTGACCGCCATCACCCAACGGCAGGAAATGGCTTTTATTGCCACGTTTTCCATTGTTTACGGGGTGATGGTGACGGCACTCACGCAACGTCTCAGCTGACTGGAGCTGCGATGTGCCAGATCGCTAAGGGCTAAACTGGCTCAGCGTTTACTACAACACAGTTTACATAACTCTTCAGGATTCTCTCGGTATCTTCTATCTGCGGCTCCGTGAGGGACTGTGAGGGATTTATTGCTGCCCAGCCAACCAGAAGATGAGGAAAGAAGCACACCCTTGTTGTGCGTTTGCCTTTGGCCCCTGCCATCTGTCCCCACACCTGTACCAGCCTGTCAGAGCCAGGCTTCCTTGTCACTGGGGGCCACACAAGTCTTGCCTGCAGGGACACACTGATCATTGGGGAGGGGGTGCAGGGTGAATCTGAGGCCATGATGATGATTTCAGATCACTGCTGACATGAGCAGTTCCTTGAAATCCTGTATTTAATGCCATGAGAAAGACAAGTGATAGATGCGCGGGCTTTTCTGGTGGTGGCACCCCATAATCTGCCTTCATCAAATTACTGGCGTGATGTTCAGAGGCATGCGAAGGCCGTTGGCCACCTGTAAAAGCATGAAACGGCCATTAATGTGGTGCCAGATGTTCATCAGACTCCGATGTTCAGGGGATGATTCTCAGCCGCTTTTATAGGAGGAAAAGGCTGCTTGGAAGTCAAACTCTGTTGCCGTGAGCACCGTTGTGTTCACGGCAACGGGGCCAAGAGTGTGTGCTGCCAAAAGGAGCCCCTTTTCTCTGGCGTGTAATGAATGAGAATAACGTTCATGAAAGAGGGCTATCAAAGGGGTGATGTCAGAGTGACGGAGTCCTCCAGGATGACACTTTTATTTTTGGCAGGAGAAAAAAAAGCAAAACAGATGCAGCGTAAACCTGTTAGTCACTCACCTCTAATCGGCTTATGCTGGCGCCGCCACAGCCGACTGGCACCTCCGAAGGGTCGCGGGCGCAACTGCGCGTACACACCTCACGTGACGGAAGACATGTTGGATAACCACAGGAAACCATAAAACAGACTTCTGAAGGATTTTTGACGATATTGTTCGTCCTTCCTGTCCTGATATACTAAATACGCCTACTTTTCATCTGTCCGTCCCGATCTTTGCTGCCAAAAATCCCATTTTAATGACTCGACTGCTGATTCATTTCCACATTTCTGCCTGAGAGTGTTCGTGTCCGTTTGGCACGAGTGGTCATAAACACTTTGTTTTATGAGACATGAGAAATGATCCTCACGCTGTGTTTGTATAAGCTTTTTTTGTTTTTTTTATCAACCTGCCTGCTGCCAGCAGGTGTGAGGAACATCCATTCTGATGCTCCACAGATGTCTCCTTAAGTTCTTTCTTAACTTCTCCAAACATGGAAAAAGGCCCTAATTGCATCCAGTTGCTGGACCCTGTCGAGGTGCTGCCTCGGGCTTTTGTCAAAGTGCACAGACATTTTCTCACCAGTGTCTGAAAGCAGGTGGAAGCGTGGTGGCCACGAGCTCGCTGCAGAGCGTGGAAAAACATCTCTGTCCGCAGGCAGATCCCGGGCCTTGTTTGCTCTCACCAGAGGATGATCTTGTAGGTTCCACCAAGTCAAACAAGCTGCACGTTGCCAAGTGGTTGAGCCATTCACGCCCACGGGGAGGTATTGACACAGTGTGTGCGGCTGAACCCTCGTCGCTGAGAGCCACTCACATTTACAATTGGAACAGAAGAGCTCTGTGAAGGCATCAAACTGAGAAACCTGCAGTTGTGTGTTCAGGGTCTGACCCCGCATTACTTTTACTGACAGAATAAAACACACACACGCTGATGGAGATATCACACACTTTGGTCTTTGTCACGGGATATTTACAGTTTGTCTTTTAGAAAAACGTACTAATCAAAAAGTGCTGCAGAATGTGTGTTGACCTTGTTAAATGATTTTGAATCAGCACGTCAAATGATGTCAAAGCTCTTTCCTAACTGTGCCACCTGTCTTGCCTCTCCAGATTGTGACAGAGGCTGCAGAACACGATGGAGAACTCGGCTACAACAGCAGCTGAGAAGAAGGAGTGTAAGAGCTCAGGTCTGGATGGAAGTCCCTCAGAAATCCCAAAGAAACTCTCACCCACCACTTTAAGCAGAGGTACAGCTCTTTAAACTTTAAGCCATAGCTGCAGCATTCTGGCCAGTCAGGTCACAAAAGATGCGCCTCATCATCTTGGTTATTTTGCTACTCGTATGGACCCCTGTTGCTTTACAATAATATCTGGGACTCAGCAGTCCAGTGAACTGAAACATTACGGCCACTGGCGCAAGTCGCCGGGTAGCACATGAAAAGAGTTCGAGCGAGAGAAGGGGCCACGTGTTTCAGAGATGTCAGAGAATGGATGATGAAAAATGCTATAATGAGGTCGAAAGACCTTGTTCTCACCTCCCGAGTGTAAATTTCATGAATTACTAAAAAGGGTTGGCAAAGCAGTGGACAACATGGTGTATCAGAGGCCCCGGATAAAGACTGGAAGGAGGAGAAGCACCTTTGAAATGCTAAGAGGCTGTCGTATGACATTGTGGCGTCAGCGGCGGTGATGCTTAATGATGGGCTTGGTGGCCTGCCACGAGAGCAGCCCTTAACATTAATTGTTTAGGGATGAAGGGTGAGAAACTAGGACGATTTCAGCAAATTCTTCACAAAGAGGGCACAAGTTTCTCTAAGCAGCAAAATAAAGAAAATATTGAACTTGCCATGAGATGAATTATTCAGCCGTTTACTCGCTCGGGAGCATGGTGAGCCGTAGAAGCTGTCAGAGGGCGTGAATTATCACCTCGCCCTGCTGTAGGAAAGTCTGAACCAATCAGGGCGTTGGGTTGTTCCTGTGAGGTAACTCGGTGGGTGCAGCACTTGTAAGATCACCACTATAAAGGTGTCATAATTAAAAGATGAGAACTTGTGTTTTCATTAGCTAGTTTTTGATGAAAACTCCCCATAATGAGCTTTGAGGACCTTGTTCAGGCGCAGGGTTATGAATTACTAACGCCTGCTGGTGGACACTGACGTCCCCGAGGAGGACACGCTGGCATCGTCAAAGTGGCCGCAGCAGGAACGTATCATTCAAGCTTGGTTTTACACTTTAATGAAGGTCCTGGTGGCCTGCCATCACAAAGCCGACTTCGTCACATGGGAACAGTAAAAGTAGGACATCGGTATGTCATTAGAAACTTTTAATGCTTTGCTTTTGTTTGTCGTTACTCTTCTTTCGGTAAACCGGGTTTTCAATTAATATGCATGAAAACGCAAATATGGGACAAAATCTGAATTAGTCACGATGCCTGGAAACATTCCTTAGATATCCTAAACTCAAAGTTCTCCTTTGTTATTTGAAATGGAATTCCAAAGCAGGTCAAATCATGCAAACTGGTCATGAAGTCAGGTCAGTCCTGTAGGACCGCGTCCATGCTTCGTTGTCCTTCCTCAAAACATGTCAGTTTAAACCCAAAGTACCCTGACAAATAGGGTAAACGTGCAGCTTGGTGAGACTTTACAGCTGTGTTGCTATGGAAACAGAGACAATATATTAAATGTTTAGAACAGGAATTTAGTTTGAAGCGTTTATTGAATGGAATTGAAACTGCAGGACCCCGAACTGTAATTCCAGCAGAGACGTCCTTTCAACCTCTTGTTTGCTCAGATACTCTGCATCAGCCACTCACAAATCTCGCTGCTTTGTCCCCAGAAAGAGCCCGTTTGCTTATGTTTCATGGGGCACGCGGCGTCCTGGTGAATTCTGATCCCTGGCTCCTCTCTCTTGCCATGTTAATGGTTTTAAATAGGCCCTTGCATTTTTGGCGACAGCCTGCATCTGTCTCACAGATATGGGGCATGCTTACACAGGCTCTCGCAACCGGACTTCCCGACCCCTGGGATTTACGAGTCGGTGTCGGCATGTGCTTTGCCACGTCAGAGTAACATGTGTTCAGATTAGGTGCCCACTGCCAGGGCTGTAAAACATCTCAGGCCTTCAGACAAGTACCTGTGATTCATGCCCCACCTCTGCCTCTAACTTCAAATGCAGTGTTGTACCTTCTCAACGAAGGAAGACGGATTGTTTTACAACCCTTATTATATTCTGAGGAGCCAAACTGATACCTTAAATCACCCCATACTGGTGTTGACTGTATGAGACCATGTATCCAGTCGGGCTCAGCATTACTTATTATTCCTGCCTAACAGAGTGTTATAGTCATCGCTCTTTGGGTTTGGCCTCGGTTTGAGAGCTCCCAACATAGATGGATGTTCCTCTGACATCCAGAGATAATTATTTACGACAGTATTTTTACAGCTAGATTTATGATCCTGCCTTTGCTCTCCATGTAGCACAAGGTGAAGCCGGTCTGTATGCTCGCGTGCTGGATTGTGTGTGTTGTCTACGGTAATTCCTGCACTCCAAGAGGATCACCTACATGAATTTGTGGCTGTGCGGAAGACTGTACATTTGCCCCGCAAACTTTATGTACATGATCCTCAAGTAGCAGAAATTTAAATTAAATGAGGAGGGAATGAGGCGGTCACTCGCAGCTGCTGCAGCCTGCAGCTATGGAGGTGCAAGTCGGTCTTCTTTAGTGGAGGATCTGAAGGCTTCCCACCCCCAGGATAGAGGCAAAGTTATAGATTGGCTATCGTTGCTCCATGTCACTAACATTCCAAAGCTTTAGAAATTCAAACCAAATCCAGACTTCATATGGAGACATTCAGATTGACTGTGTTATCCCTTTTGGGGTCTCATGGAGGGTGCTGGAGCCTGTCCCAGCTGTATATGGCAGGTCCACCCCTGGATGAGTCACCAACTCATCACATTGTGAGCAATGTTTGGTCATTTGCTCAATGGTACCTCGGCATTGCTCCGAAGGGGTGGTTCCTGGTGCCAGGAAGGTTCTTTTGTTTTGCCTGCACGAGGTCTTGAACTGGGAACCCTCCGCTTCTCAACTCAGTCCTCAACAGACTGAGCTATTACCGCCCCACTGAGACCCATCCAGCAGTCAAAGTCAAAGCTGAAGACCACGGTCCTGGAGGGACTGAAGACTGGAGACTCGGTCTCAGGGTAGAGTTGAATTTTGGGATACACAGGAGAGTTATGAGCACCATGGATGTGTCCAGAACTTCCACTGGGCCCACGAGGCCTGTGTTTCTGAGCAGGTCACATCTCAGTGGAAAAAAAAAATCCCAGAAAAAAATAGACCCCCCCACCCCAACTCACCCGACTCCCTCCTCATCCACAGGCTCGCTCCAAAGGGACAGCCACTAATCTTCCTGAGAACGAGTTTCTGCCTTTCTTTTCTAGGTTCCTAAATGAGGCTCTTACGCTGCTGTGCTTCCACAGGCCAGCTAAAATTCACAAATGCTGAGGAGGTGGAGGGTGGGGGGCAAGGTTAGGCAGGGATGACCGCATTCATGCCAGAGCTCTGTGCTTCCTCTTCGCCTTAGAACCCAGAGGATTTATCTTCTAACATCTCAAAGTTCAGCTTGGTTAAAACAAAAGACTGCAGAAACATTTTCGAAACAGTCCTTTTTCAAAGACAGCGCCCAGTATATTGATTTACAAGTGTGCCATTGCTAGAAACATCTCCCCAGGTCCAGATCTATCTAAATGGTAGCTGCTCCAAAATATAGATCACCAGTGTTGAGAACGGTGTGGCTCTATCAGGTGTCATTGTTGGCAACATTTTGAAATAAAGCCCTTTGTGATACTTGAGAAGACCTGAGAGCAGCAAACTTACAGGAAGGCCGATTGAGCGATTCCCAGCCATCTTTTATTTTCCTGTCAGGGTCTATAGCTGCACACTGTCAGGAAGGGACGGTTCTGTTTCTGCCCTGGTATGAGCTTTCATTTACGAAGGACAGTTTTATCAAATGTATTTTATCTCGCAAACATCTGCTCAAAGTCGCAAACATCTGCCCAAACCGTCTCTTTTTTTGGTTCACACGGAGGCTGGAAAAGTCTGACTGAAACAGTCTAAAATTGGCGGGTGCAGCTCTGGCGTGAATTCATGTGGCTTTTCTAAACTTCTAGACTTCTCGGCTTCATCTTCACATTTCTTCAGTCTGACTTCACCATCCTGAGACGTGAGTCAAAGTTCGGATACACCAGGTGAAAGCAGACAGGGCAGCCACGTCTTTGGCTTTGGGTTTCCTCCATTAAAAACAGGTTTCTGAGGATAGTTTATTGTTCTGTCACATGAGGGCTGACCTACATGCTAATGTATGGAGATGCTGCCGCTGCTTACGTTTCTTCACAAGGGTTTTAATGTACTGTACATGAATGTATAATATGACCCCATTTTTTTTCACATTTTTATTAAAAACTGAATTATATATAAACTCCCTCCCTCCTTTTTATGTTTATTTCAAATAAGTAAGCGCAGAAACCCGCAGCTGACTCCAGCCACAGAGTTCAGAGGAATGTGTAAGGAGTTGAAAACATCACGGAGATTCGCCTTCATAGTTTTGAAAAAGAATTTCTCAAGACAAAATTTATTGGTGAATGCTTAGAAGACTGCCATAAAGGCAGAGATTGGGCACTCTGCTCTTTTTTAAATTGTGTTTTGTGAACTCGGCTTTCTGCCTGTGAGTTTTTGCTGACTGGATGGAGGTCTGACAGCCTTTGGCAGCCCTCTAATGTGGTTATGAAACATAAATCAGCCTGAAATGAGAGGATATCTCTGATATCGCTTGTTTCTTTGGAATGCTCTTTGCCTTCGCTTCAAAGCTCCAAGAGTTAAAAAAGAAACAGTGGGCAATGTCTGCACATATAAATCTCTCTCTCGCAAAAAAGACTACACACACGTGCACACACACATACACTTACAACATGTTACATTCCTCGCCATTTACAAGCATTTGCAGAGGAGGTGGAGGCAATATATGGATGCTTTAGGGGATTAAGCAACACCCCGCCAGCGGGCCTTCTCTCCATATGCTTCAAGTCCTCTGGCTTGTACTCCCCTTTTTCCTTTCTGTACCTCATCCTCTCTTAAATAAAAAAGCTCTTTTCCCAGCATGCAGTGTGTAATCCAGGCCCCCACCTTCAACACTGCTCCTTTCCCATCAGACCGATGTGTGTTTATCCAATAAAACGCCAAGATTTGTACTCTTCTTAAAAAGTAGGGATGGGGAAGCTCCCCAGACTGATCAGTGACCTTGTTGATCAAAGGAAATTTAAAGTTTTAAAATTAAACCCAACTCCACCTTTCCCTACTCCTACTCCTCGAATTGTCTTTAAGCCTCAGAATTCCGATTTGTGCTTCATTTCTCTTGCAAGTCCGGCTACTTTAATCCCCCCCCCCGACACTCACAGTTCAAGTGAAGCAAAATAAACCTCTGAGGAGTTTAGACGCAGTAAAACAAAAATGTGCACGAGCTGTAAACACAGTCGGGAGGCGCTTGTGTAAACAGGCCGACTTGGTGTTGAGGCGGACAGTCTGTGGTCGGCCTTTTCCGGTGTGAGTCCCGTTGGCCGCCGCGGCCACCCCCAGCTGTGGTCGCTGCTGGAGAAGGAATATTAATCACACTGAGCCGCGCAGAGCAGCCACATGCCCACGATGAATCGTGCATGTCCGCACCCGCTCAGGCATCTGTTAGAGATCTATTAAACAATATAGTTGGCATTAACGTATGTCGCTCACGAGAGAGTCCTTAACAATCTAATGCAAGTAAAAATAACAAGACAACAAAAATAACAAGAGTTCGGAAAATAATGTATTGAGATTGCAGGAAATATTTGTTCAGATGTTGTTTGTTCCGCCCCACCACTCTCACCAAACCACCCGGGACTCCCAGTTTAGTGGTGGTACAGTCAGTAGATAACAGCTTCTGATATATTTAGGGCTTGTTGCAGTTGTTGTAGTTCCCCCTCAACACACCAGGAGGAAATTGATTTTTGTAGAAGCCTCCTGAGGGAAAGGCTTGGCTTCTTGTAATCACAGATCTAAAGTTTCACTGCAGCTCCTCTGTTAGCATTTAGCAATTAGCCCGTGCTCAGCTGCCAGCCGAGTGGACCAAACTGGGCTCAACCTAAATAAAAGAGTTTCTGCCAGAAAGAAAACAACATCTTGGTTGTTCCGTGGAGGCTGAGGTTTGCAGCACAGGCGCAGGATTTCCATAAACATGTGAAGAAAAAAGAAAGTTTTTCTTTATATTTCCATGGTCACACTTCAGGGGGAGTGTGCAGCCGTGACAGTTGGCCTAAATTCAAGGACCAGATGCAGAGGAATCTCAGAAAACACTGCAACTAGCAGAAAACGCACAGCAGAGTGCTAAAAGGAGCGGATTGGGGGTGATGGGTAACAGTGGTGGGAGTGTACAACACTCAGGACAGTTAAATAAACTGGAAAGTCCTGCATGAGATTGACGTTGTTGCTGAAATGTTCAGGATATTTAATACACATCAGCAAACTTGTGTTTTCTGAGGAGAATCTTCAGAAACAGAAGGAAAACAACATTGTTTTGCCAGCAGATCTCGACGTAACGCCGCCGTGCAGTTGTCAGCGAACAAAAATCTGCCATATGGAAAACCTGTTTAAAATGTCATTCACCATAAAGCTGCAGGAAATGTTCTATAACAGCTGGGTAGCAGCAGATGATAGAGTGCTAACCCTGACAGAGGTTGCCAGGGTTGATATTATGGGCTGAGAGACATTTTTAGAAACAGAATGTCTGAAATTTAAATTTTATTGTAAAGCTGTTCCACAAAAAACTCAGATCAGTAAATCATATCGTTTGTCATTGAAAGCCCTTCATTCATAGGTATGATTAACCTCCAAACCTTTCCTGTCAGACACCCATGAATGCTGAATGGAAGTTGCTCTGTGATGATATAATTACGCTTCAAGGTTTGCTGCTTTAGTTCAGTGGAAGGAGTCGGCTTATAAAACACTGTGTATGAATGGAAAATTCACATTTAGTTGAAAGAACGTGTGTGTGTGCGTGCGTGCGCGCATGCCGTGTAAGCCCGTTGTGTTTTGTTTGCCAGGTGATTTCCCCAACGGTGTTAGCTAAGCCTCAGAATTTTTTGGCTCAGGCTTCAAAGAGCAGCGGGGTCGGCCGCCCCGCAGCAGCGAATACAGACATGTTTCCGGGCAGACGTGGATCAGACGTGCAGCAAGCAAACCATTTGTCAGCTTGACCACTGTCACGCTACATTCAGAGTTTCAACACAAATTCTCTGGTTCTAATTTCAGATTTGCATCAGCCTCGCTCCAACGCTCCCTGTGTGTTTAGTGGAAAAAAGATGGCGCGGATTGGGGTTTTTTGGATGTTTTGTTGGTGATTTTCAGATTCTAATTTCTGTTTTGCATTCTGTTTTGATCAGAAAACTCAATAAGGAAGACTGTAATTAGCGCGTGTCCTGTAAAAGCCTCTGAGAGAACATCCACGCTAAAGTTGTGTTTATAGAGGATGAAATGGCTTCACTGTGGCCTCCTACTGCGCACCTTCACAACACGCTGATGAAGCTCAGCTATAGAGCCGCCGCCACAGGAGCACAGGATCCATCTTTGTCTGTGATACAGCTGGTATTAGGAAGATTCTTGTACCTTCTTAAATTTGGAATAGCCTAAATTGTGTTCAGAATGCAGCTGTGAATGTATTTCAAGTCAGTTAAAATGGGACAAAAGTGGCCTAAGAACAAACTGTTAACTGTAAAAATCTGCAAATTACAAATTAACAAAAGATGTAAAGGACAAATATTTTAGCATTTTTAAACAGCAACATGATTTCATCACATTTCTTCTTCTTGCAGGATTGAATTTCCTGACCAGTTCCATTTGTTTCTTTAATAACTGGGAACAATAAATGGGGTCATGAGACGCAGCAATGTACAGACAAGCAACCTATAGATCCATATTTTGAAATGTTGCTAACTTCACCACTGAGCCCACTAGAAGGAATCCACAGGGTTTGTTTCTCTGGGGTCGTCTCAAAAAAGGGAGAAAGAAACAGGTTTGAGATTCTTCACCAATAAAAGTGTTTTAAGTCCTCTTTATTCAGCAGGGGTGCAGACTTAGAGAGAATCTGGCCCATCTGAAATTCCCACGGATCAGAGAGGGAGGGAGGCGAGCGAGCGAGGCAGAAGTAGAGTGGGAGCGGGGACTCGGATGAGGGGGGTATTGTTTACATATCAAGACACTTCCTCCAACTCCCAGGAAAAGCAGTAATTTACCTCGCAGGGTTTTTACAGTTTAATTTCTCCATTGTGTCGAGGATAACCCCTTAATTATAGGAAAGGAAGTAGCCTAAGCCCCGGACAGAGGCCGAGCACTTGCGGAGAACCTCAGTTGGTCCCCCACCTCCATCTGGACTCCTCCCGCCCTCTTGCTGTGGCAATTTCTCCCATTCACCAGCACTCGCGGGGCGTCTGGGCACTGGCCAGTTAGCTCTACGCTTCAACTAATATTTCCTTTCCAATGGAGACTCAGAGGTGTCTGAACCGGGAGGAAATCTTGGTTGGGGGAGAGTCAAAGCTGCCAAAACTCTATAAAGCTCTTACTCTTGACAGCCTATTAATTACATCTTGAAGACTTTATTTGGAATATCTAATGCAAAAACCACACCTCGACAGCTCTAACTGCTAATTAACAGCAAGGCTGGTAGGTCAATATTTGCTCATGCCTCACGTTATAAATGTCCCAAGAAATTTGTCTGGGCAACTTTACGGAAAGGGAAGAAATATGCACCAGCAAGTGCGTGTGCCAAAATATGGCCGACACGTATGTTTCTTTCACACAGACTTGAATTCACATGTGTGTTGTAGTCGTCTATATTAAATGTAAAAAGGCTCCATGATTCATATAGAATCCGATATTCCAGTATTGCGATAAAAAATCTTTTGAATCTCCCAACTCGTGCACATTTCCACAGCCAGCGCCATCTAGTGGTGGGCCGAGGTGTTAGCTAACGGAAAGGTTGTTACAATTTTCCCCGACAGCCACCGATGCCCCCCCGACGGTGCGTTTAGTGTGTGCGAGGCGTCCCGACGCAGGGTTGCAATGCAGTTGTGTGGGAGAAGCTGCAGCAAGGTTGTTTTTGCAGGTGTGCGTTTGGTCCAGTCCGTACTGGACGGCTGCTGGTTCTGTGACACCAGCCTTGTGCGTCTCAGCGTGGCGATGGAGTCGTTTCAACAACCCTTCAATTGGGGGATTTCTAGTGACGCGTCTCACATCAGAACACGAAATCCAGCAGTTTTCACAGCGCGGAGACCTTTTTCCTCCTGTGTTCGCGGCTTCATCCTGCAACCGTTGCCTCGGTCCCTCCCCATGTCGTCATTCGATACCGGTTCCACTTTGGCACTTGTTGCCATCGTCGTTGTCAGCAGTCTGCACCAGCGGGGGAAGGAGGACTTCAGAAGGCTCCTTCTCAGCACGAACTGTCTGAGCCATATTTTCCTTTCAGACATTATTCAACACCTCAGTGAGCTAAATGTATTTTACATTTCAAAGCTGCAAGTTGTGGTTCTGGTTTAATTCAGCAAACCTTCATGCTGCCATTTTTCATCGTTTCATACTCCATTTCCAGACACTTTTAACCAAAACTCTGTTGAAAGTGTCTGGATTTGTATTAACCTCTCTCGCCCCCCTCCCCCCTCGCTCCACTGCGACACAGTTACGAGCACCATTAGGCTGTCATAACACGGCACATGTAACAGAGGTGATTCCAGGCATGTGAGGAGAAGGCGTCACCGGGGACCAAGGCCCAACACTGTTGCTGCCTCATGGTCCAGGGTGATGGGTACCACATGTAAGTGGAGGGAACCACTGGCCCTAATAGGAGCTGACAAGTGGTGGTCTAACAGAGGGGAGATCAGATGACATGCAGAGAGACTGTTGCTGTTGAAACAGAGCCTCATGGCAGGGCGGTTCTGCTTTAAATAGAGTCTTTGTACAAAAGTAACACTCGATCTCGGCTCCCCTCCCACTCGGGCTCTCCATCATGGTGGAACCAGACTGCATAGTTGGATGAAAAATACTCCAGAACCTGTATTTTCGTCAGCGTTAGCAAGTGCCACTGTAGCCAGCTGGTGCCATCACGCAGGGTAGCAAAGATGGAGGGTGGTGGTCTCGAGGCTGCGCTTGTGCCTAGAAGGTGGCTGCTCTGAACCCCTGGCTCTTGTGTCTCTATTGTCTGGGCTGCAAAATTTGACCCTTTCTTTTCCAACCTGGGTCAAGTGTGGTCCAGTTTAGTCACTCCAGCTTTGGGAGAGAGGGCAGCCACAGATAAGAGAAACCAGATTTAGCTGCTTGGGGAACCACAAAGTAAACTAGGGCTTCTCTGTGGGAGGTTTAAATCTAGAAAACAGTTCTAATTGAGGCTATCGGTGAGGCTAAAACATGGGCAGGTGTCTTTTCCTCACCAGTACGCATCATCATCTATTTAGGGCTGTTGTAAGCAGGAACGCCCCCTGTGGTCAGGTCTGAGAGGCCCCTGCAGTGATTGTTGCCAGTACTTATTGTGGTGTTGGGACGATGAAGATGAAGACTAAGATGGTGTCAGCATGTGGCACCTTTTACGCACTGAAGGAAGAGCAGCACACATGCGAGCAGCATGGTGAGCCAGGCAGTTCAGCGGCAGGGGAAATGCTTTCTAATCAAGGCCTTGGAAAAACACAACCCACAATGGCCAAACTCAGAAATCATCTTCAGCACAAGGAGCCAGATGGTTTTTGTTTGGATCTATTGAAAGAAAACCCAAAGCAAAGAATTCTATTATGAATCAGCTCAGTCATGTGTTTCTTTACATAAAAGTAGAGTCCAAATTACATTTGGTGATTCTTTAAATAACACACATTTACTGCCGCTAATAGATGGAATTAAGTGCTGTAAGACAAGTCTACCAAATGTTTTTTCCCCACTTTTCTCAAATTAAGTCAAGATAAGTCAAGACTTTTCCCTGGATTTGCTCTGGAGCCTGGAGTTTGGCATGAGTTCCCGCTGTAATTGCTTCACCATGTTGCCACTCAGTTGCGCCGTCACCAAGACTGCAATAACATATGGAGCTCTTTATGTTTTTTTCTCTCTCTGACTTAAGTAAGCCCTACAAAACATCAAGGTTTGAAGAAACCCCACTGTTATCATCGCTGTTGTAGTCAAAAACATTTAGCTAACGCTGCCGTCCGTGTATTCCCCAACAGTTTCACTCTTCAGGTTGACGTAAGGTCTCTGGCTCAGTGACGGGATCCAAAGAGTTCTTGGAATTTTATAATAATATTGCTCCGTTCTGGGGATTCAAATGTAGATGTTTTGGTGTTACAGAGGACCTTTGAGCTTCAGTATACGTTATGAGATGCAAATGTAACTATTTTCCACCCCTGATGTATAGTGATGAGTCCCCTCATGCTGGTGTTGTGCTTTGCTCTCTTATTAGAAGCAGATATTTATGACTAACGATTAGCCAAGTCACCTCATAAAAACATGGTTGCTGGTCCTCTCAGCAGTCGATGTATGAAAAAGGTTCACTCCAGGTCCCTGGAATTAGCTGCACAAACAAGCTAATGCTTGTTAGAACTTCAGTGGGTTAAAGGAGAAGGATGTAGATGCAGAGAGCAGGTCTCTGATGTGGAGCACCTCAAGTCCAGGTCTAGTCTGTCATAACATGTTTCAGCTGAGTAAGAGGCTGTCATGTGACCAAAGCTCGATCTCTGTTGCCCTACCGATATCCTCTGTCTCTCTGAACTTCTCCATCAACCATTTATGCTTGACAGGTCCATCTTGCCTCCATTTTCTTTGATTGAGTCTTTTAAATCATTACGTATACTGTACATTTAACAGTCTATTGTGTCGCGTGCCCATAAACGAATTATTGTAAATTAGGTGGACAATTGAGGACTACAATTTAGTGCTTATTGAACTATTTCTATTCTCCCCATTTTCACACTCATCATAAATTATCCAAATTGTTAGATGTCCAGAGAAGCATCAAAAATCTCTGCCTGGAGTTAAAAAGGTAATTAAATGAGGCTCTTTGCAAGCCTGGCTGTGCACGTGGCTTTCCAGAGGATGAAAAATGACCTCACAATGATGTTAAATCTCCTTTGAAATAAACCCGAACCTGACTGGACAAATGTGTTCTCTGTTTTGTGTCCTGCTTCTTTTGTCTTGTAAAACAACAATGACAACAGTCGTTATAACTCCCGTGGGGGAAAAGTCCACAGTAAAAAGCTCCATAAAAGTTTCTCAGGTGAGGGAGGTTCTCCCTGCAGGCTTCCCCTCAGAGCTGACTCGACTCCTGGAGTCACACCAGTTAGCTAATTTTATCACAAAAGGGTGTCAGTGGTTCCTGTGACAAATGATCCCTTATCCTGAGAGCTGTTGTTTGTTGTTGCTGACTAATGTCCTGGCCACTCGCTCTTGTCTCGGGAGCTTTCAGCTGCCAGATGTCAGAGTGAGTGCAAACCCATGAAGAAGCGCTGGTTTTCTTAGCTCCTTGTGCAGGTGTCGTTTATCCTCCTGCAGGTTAAAGCTCTGCGTTACCTGAGAATGGACTTGTGGTGTCGGAGTCTTTGTGAGTGGCTGTGGAATCATCACTGTTGCTGTTTGGTTAATGTCTAGTCAACCACTGCACAGGTGGAGGAAAAGAAGCACACTGGAACATGAGCGACTATTTTATTTGATATTCAGGGTCGACACTCATGGCTACAGCCATCACTGATCCGATCTAATGAAGACAGACGTGTGGACTAACAGGGAGTCGGGGCTTTTCTTTTCCAGTATTCCTTCTCTTCTCTAAACGGTTTGACCTGACTGGCTGCTGGGGACTGATGAAAGTGACATGTGTTACTCTTGCGGCCACATGTTTATTTGACTTCCATACTTGCATTAAGTCCAAGTAAACATATCAGCTGGCCTCCGGGCTGCTCCCCCACCCCCACCCCGACTGTAGGGAGGAGAGCCAGAGCGATGTCCGTCACCGCTCCTGCCTGTTCAGGGATCTCAGATGTTTATATCTGCAGACAAATACTTTCATTTAATTGTTCTTTTGTCTTTTTAGCCTTCTTCATCGTTTTTACACTGTAAAACCGACTCCAACTGATTAAACTGTGGGCCGTATTAACCACCTTTCAATGCTTAAAATGCATGAAACTATTAAACACTGTCATTGTCTTGTCTTAATGAAATGAGCAAAAATATAACTGTCACTTGAGTTGCAAACAGGCCGCTGACAACAGGTTCAAATTGCACTGTTGGATGTTGCTACTGTGAGGTTCTAACCGAGCAACTTCTTTAAAATAACAACCATCTTCAGATTTATATTTATTTCCTGTGAAACATAAACGCTAAAAGAAGGGCCACTTCTTGGAAACCAGTGTGGGGATGTGGGGATGCAGTTGGTGGGACCTCCTGACCTCCTTCACAGCTGTTTCTTGTTAGTTCTTTAAAACAAATTCCCAGAGTGAGATGGTTTCCACACCGAATCCTGCCCCAAAGAAAGAGGCCAGACAAGGAGGGGTTTATTGGACCCCTTGTGTGCTTGTGCGTTCGTGCGTGTGTGTGTGCGTGCGCGTGTCAGCCTGTATATTAACAGCACACTCTCACTGTTTTATCTAATCTGGACAGATGACCTGGCAGCCTGCAGGTCTGCTCTTAAGATGTTCTGACCTGTGTTCCAAACACCTCCAGCAGCCAGCTGAGATCTTAAAAATCCTCCTTCTACTTTAAATGCAGCAAAAGCGTCGGGTCTTTACAGTCGCTTTGTGAGCGCTGACCTTTGGATTCAGCAGCTGCTGGATGCAAACAAATGAAGGTGGATTATACTGAGAAACGGGAATAAAATATACTCAGCCGTAGCTTCCAAATGTTTCTGACGGTTTACTCTCAGCCGTCACCAGACTTTTAAAATACTGCACCTGGTGTTCTCTCTAATGCAAACACACGTGAAGAGAAAGTTGAGGGATGCCCCCCCCCCCCACTGCACTTACTGTAGGTTTGAGATGCTATTACTGTCATGCAGGAACGGATGATATCAGTTGTTTATTTAATGAAATCATCATGTTCGTGGTTATTTTAAACCTCCTGACCTTAAATAACATCTGTGTCTTCGCTCTCCCAAAAGCTTGTGTATCATTCTTTAAAACCACAGACACATCTGAGGGACTCGGTGTAGCACTTTGATGGAGACCAGGTCCAGGAGATGCTCCCCAGCCTCCTGCGTGTCTCCCCGGAGGGTGGCTCACCTCGGGGTGACCCCCCCGGGCTGAGACAGCCTTAGATTGATGTGTGCTGCCTGCTTCTCCCACACTTGGTGAGCTGTTGTGGGCATTTCCTCTGACTCCTCCGTCTTTCCTTTCAAGTAAAAATAAAGGCCTGTTCACAAGTGGGGAGGGGGAATGCTGAACTTGCGCTGAGGATGCCGTCATGGGGCACTGAGGACGCTCTTTGTGTGGACCAGCAGCTTCTCTGTCAGCTGTGTTTGAGAGGTTAAAGGGCACAGACAAAGTCCTGAGATTCTGCTGCCAGAGCGGCGGCTGCTGCTTCCACACTTGATGCAGCAGGTAAAGTCGGACTGGAAGTAAAATTTGGATTTAATTAGCCTTCAGAGGAATTTGCAATCACAGCAAGTAACAGATCTGTATCAATCCCGGTGCATTAATTGCCCGCTCAGACCCACGTCTTTGCTCCAAAGAGGCCTGGCGATAAATCAGAGGCCTGCATGGGAAGCTGATTAGCCTGACACCTCATCAGTCTTCACAGAGGCCTGCAGCAAGGTTGAAGCTGTGAGCTGAGCTACCTGTGTGCTAGCACCCCACCTGGTAAAGGCCCAGTCCGGTAATGCGTGGTCCTTGTTAGGGAACGATCTCCAACAATTAGTGCATGTGCTGCAGCTCCTTGTGGCTGAGATGATGGATCACATGCGTGTCAGGTTCCTGGGCTGGACTCGGATACTGTTTGCCTAACTGAGGCGTGTAAATTTGACAGAGACAGAGAAGAGTGGCCAGCTGTGTCTGAGCCTGTAAACACGCTGCGACCGGAGCGGAAGAGCCCCGGCAGTTTAGCAACAGCCGCTGCGGGATGACACAGCACATCTGTGAGGTCCAGCGAGGATGGATGAGGGTGCCATGGCAACATGATGTAAACATGGGCATTAGGCTCTCAGAGTCCCAGACATGGATGGGCTCCTGCTTTCTGTCCTAATGCTGTCAGGTACACAGCGAGTCTGGGCCCCCTGTGGCGGTGTAAAAGTGGGCCCGTAATCCCATTTCATACGTCGCTCTGTTTTCACTGCTGAAGACGACCACGCCAGCCTTCCTCGGGAGTGTGTTTGATGTGTGCATTGCAACATATACAGACCTTCCAGGAGGTCACAGGAACTGATGAATTTCCGCTCAAACTATCTCATGTCATTACAGAGACCGCGGCCTAATCCACTTACCTTCTGCCCCAAATCCCCTCTATCAATAAAAAAGGCATCGTTTTCTCCTCCCTGGGGACTGTTAAAAGCAAAGAGTCACACTGTTAAGACCTTCTTTCATTGATGGCAGTGGTTCCGTGCTCTCCCGTAAGCCTCTAATCCCTCTGTCGCCATCACTCGCCCATTCATTGCCCTGGAGGAAGCAGTGACTTGCAGACTAAACCTGCAGGATTCATGTGATATGTGCCGTGTGAGATTCAAAGATTAAGCTAAGTCTTCACTTTTTACTAACCTCAAGCGCCACACTTGCTGCGCCGCGTTTGGTGCTTTCTCCTTTTCTCCAAACGTTGCACGTCGAGCTTGCTGGGAGTGAGCTGCAGAACAAATCAGTGTCTGTGTGTTTGTGAGTGTGTATGCATGCACATGAGCATTTGTGTATAGCTGTTGGCACGGAGCTGTGTAGTTAGGAGGCGGGCCAACTTTTTCTGCTGGAATTTCCTGTCTGAATTGAGCGCCCCCACCTCTCGGCTGCTCTTCTCTTTCTCTGTCTCGCTGCCCCCTCTCTCTCAAAACACAACAAAGGCTTTCTCTTTTTTTTCCTCTAGAATTATTCCTGGCCCGGCCTCCCAGGGCATTATTATTATCGTTGAGTACTTCCTCGAAGACATGAGCTCCACTCCACTCTCCACTTCACTGCTGCCCTGATCCGGCGCTTCATTTGGACATGATGAGGGAGCGCTTTTCCTCCGTCTTTTCCGAGTCACGAGACCCGAAGAGGGCTTTGTTAACACTGAACACCTGGCTTTGTCTTCAGAGAGAGATCAAACTGCAGCTTTAGGGTGCAAGCTAAGAAGGAGGAGAAGATGTGGGGCTCTAACCCCACCGCTTCACAGGATGTTTGCCATGTCTGGAGCTTCATTATAGGGGCAAGAGATGTATTTCAGTCTCAAAACAAACATGTTATGAGAGATCCGAACTGATACGGGGCCTCAAACTAAACCCACTGAAAGATTCCTGTGGCTTTTTCTTGTTATTATTTACATTAAAAAATGAATCAATAAACCCAATGCAAAAAAGGCTTTACAAACTTTTGAGTGAACTGATTATGTCATAGCGATGATGTGCATGTCGACCTGATGTGCTTGAACTTCAGAACACGTTTCCCTTTGACAGCATCAGAACAATAAAACAGGTTGGTAGAAAACAGTGATTTGTGCCATTGGCCACTTTTAGCAAGGCATTTAGGAGGCAGCATTAATTATTTCTAACATGCTAACTCCTCCTTTGTTGGCAGTATAAAAGACCACCACTATTGTACATTAAAGAGCTCATTGTTGGTACTTTAGTTCCGTGTGATTGAAGGTCTCGTGTGTCCGGCAGGTGGGACACAACAACTCAATTCTCTGGTTGCTACAGACCAAAGCCTGGAAGGAAAGAAACAATTGTGTTCAATTCTTAATCTGTGATGTTCACGTGGAAACCCAGATTTGATATTTATTGAAACTCGTTATGGTGATAGTCCAGCGAGACGCTGCGGCGTGTCTCTAGCTTCCACCACAGACTCTTTATACTGGTCGAGTCTTGTCGTCTGCTCCCTCCCACCGTCTCCGCCCGTGATGTGCCAGGCAGAGCAAGCGGTGGGGCACCTCTTGAACAAAGCCTGAACTTCTGGCTCCACTTGTGAAGATAAAGCTCAGACCTCTTTTTCCCAGCTCTCACTCCCGCTCGTTCATTTACTAGGCGCCTCATTTGGCTTTCCAGCGCACATGTTGACTCGGAGTTGGCCGCCTGTCCCCCACACAAAAGCAAGAGAGGCGTCGCTGGCTGTGATCCAGCGCGGCCATAGATCTCAGACAATCTGCGCTCATAGACACTGGCTGGACTTTACGACTCATTTTAGTGTCATTTAAAAATCGGAATTACAAATCTCTTTAGGAATTACACTGCAAAAACTAAAAACAAAGAAATATCTTATGTCTATCAATTAGCAGAGTGTCCACAGGGTTTTACCAATAACCAACCAAGTTCCGGTGTGGCGAAAGAAGAAGAAAGAAGAAAATAAACATTGTAGGGTGATTCTGGTCCTCAAAGGTCCCCCCAGGCGAACTGTCCTCACCCAGTCATGCTTAATCCCATCCTGACTGTGTACATGATGGTGCAACGTCACGATGATTACCTCAGTCACAGTAACAAAAGGCTCAACCGGGGTTAAGTAGCAGTAATGTCTGTCTTTGTATTCAGCCGAACCAAAGAACAACAGCCAGAGCTGCGCTGGAGCCCGTGGGCACAGAGTCCTGTTGCACCTTGTTTTCAGGGAGTCCGGAGGCTTCCTGTGTCAGCTGCGAGAAAAGTGGATGTGGAGACTTATTTTGGAATGTGGGCCTCCATTTCTTAAGCAGTTAACTGTTAACTGATATTTACATTTTTAAACGGCATTGCTTTAGTGTGTAAGTCAGGCTCCAGCCTTTCCCTCAGTCATTTGTTTAAGCACATGTCCTTGAATCTCAAGAAAGGCTTTGTTTCCATGCACATGGCAACACGCTCTGAGGTGGAGATAATAATGTGATAATAATGTGTACAGGTTGTACCTGACAAATCAAGTTGATCAGGTGTATCAGCCGTGAAAAGATGTGCCCGATTACCCCCCGGCCCCCGTTCTACACAAAGACAGAGATAACGATCTGATCTTGGTGAGCTTTGACCTTTACCTTTGGTCCCTGCTCCCAGGTCAGGCCAGGTGTTCTGGACTGTGCAGCCAAAGCAGCCTAATAATCAACCCAGGGGATGTTCTTTGTTCTGTGTTCTTTGTCCGTTCTCAGCTCCCCTGCACCAGAACATTAAAACCTCAGACTGAGATGTGGAGACTTTCTGTCTGTTTCAGTCAGGACAGTAAAGTCTCGCGCTCAGCGGGTTATCCTGACAGTAATTAATGAAGATCAGCTGTGTTGTCCTAACAAGACTTTCCTCAAGCGTCAGATCATTTATGACAGGAAACGGTGGATTTGTACATTCTTTGTCAGGCATAAAAACACATTCATTGTTGTGTGAAGCCTGTGTTGAATAAAGAGAGCCATTAATGAACACACCGTTTTCTGGGTAAAAACCACAGATGGGTAGAAAGCCTCAATTAATGGTGCATTTTGGGAACTTGTAAAATGCTGAGATTACTTCTCATGCTGTGCTTCACCGGCTTTTAAGCTAGAATAATAAGTCGTCTTACTTTCCACCTGAAATCTGTGCTATGCTAGAGAACAGCAACAGAACCTTTGTCTCCACCTAACAGGGATTCATTGTGCCTCAGCTTTTGTCTTTGTGGTGCTTTGACATTTCAGGTATTTATGGGATGGAAATGACCAGTTATTGCTCATGCTGATCTTCACGGCTGATCCAAAGAGCGTGTGTGTGTTTGATTCATTGGTGCTGAAATGCTAAAAAGGATTTCCACAACTCGCCCACATTTAACACTCACTGTAGTTTCCAACTTGATCCCGACTGTCTGTCCTTCTGTTCTGCACAGGTGCCCATCATCTCTTCCCCACGTTTCACACGCCAATACCTATCGATGTGAGACACCATGAGGGGCGGTACCATTACGAGCCACACCCACTCCATCCCATGCACGGGTAGGTATTGTTGCTTATGAACGGTTGGTTGGAGAACTCATTCTGGTCCTCGTTATTGCAAAAAGTATTACAGTGATTATTCACTTTAAAAAAATCATTATTCTGCAAGTTATGGTACAAAAAAATGTTTTTCTAATCCAGAAAAATAGCATTACAGTCATTTTCCGCTCCTTTCAGAGTTCTAAGTGTGATTGTTCCTTTAAGAACTGTCGTATTTAAATGTCTTTCACAACAACCTTCAGTTGGAATCATAATTTTTATTTATTTGTTTTTTAAGTACTACTTAGTGAACCAAATTTAAATATATAAACGTCAGAGCAGATGAAGCCAGATGAGCCACACATGCACACTGCTCTTTTGGTTCCTTGCTCTCTCCAGTTTTTAAAAAATAAAGAACTCTTCTAAAAAATACAAGACATAATTCTAACTTTGGTAATAGTTTATTCTTTCATCCACTCGCAGGTCACTAATGTTCATCTTAAATATCGGTGGACACAGAAATGTAACATTTAAATTCAGTAAGATCAGGTGATACGCTGTGGAAGCAGAGCTATTGATCACCTGTAAACCAGAGAGAGAGTGTGTGTGTGTGTGTGGGGGGGGGGCATGGCTTCACCTTAATGTGATTAATGTGATGTGACTGACAGAGAACTCCCACTAATTCATCAAGATCTCAGCACGCCGCTCTCTTCAATAGTCTGCAACCCAGAAAAATGTAACGGGGTTGTTGGGGGGTGAGAAGAGTTGGGGGGGGGTTGTTAGGGGCTGATGGCAGCAACCTGTCTGATTCTTTTCTATATCAGGATTTCATATCCGCCTCGGGGGCTCGTAATGTAACAGTGGCTGCAGCTCATCTTAGCGTTTAAGGAGAGTCCATCCGCCCCCAAGCTGTGAGTCCCTCGTCTAAAACTGGATTTCTAACTGGCTAAAAATAAACCCAGTTGACTCTCAGAGTTCACACAAGTCGACGGGTGACATCGCCTTGTGTGAACTCTTCAACATTTCTAAATATTTGCTCTATGCTTTCATGATTGCAAACTTCCGTCTGTGGTCTCCTCTGTCTCCTCGCCTTTTCACAAAGTTCACAAACAGAGGAACCATATCTGAGCGTCCTCTGGAACACATTAGGAAGAGTCTCTTGTGGGGTGACAGTAAATTTTAAAATTGCAGATTGCACTTATGTTCTGTTTGGTGCACTTTGTGGAGTCAGGCATCTTCTGCACAAACCCACAAACCGGGAGAGACGGTCACCATGCCAGCATGTTTGACCAGCTAATTAGTATCTGAAATCCAGTCTTCCGTTCCCAGAACCTCAACGACGATGCAGCGGATGCAAAAAGCAGGTCGTCCGCTCTTTCCGCAAACCGTATTTATGCTTTTTGGGAAGCTGTCGGGGGGAGAAATTGCAGCACTGAAAAGCTGAAATATGCCCAAGGTTTTTGTGTGGCAGAGCCGCGGCCTCCACCGCCCCTGTACACAAACAGATGTGGTCACGCTCACCCGGCAATCAGCCCGTTCAAGGACCACAGCCCCACAACGCGGAATGTGTTGATTAAATACAGTTTACAGATCATCCCTTTTGGGTTGATGTTTCTTTTCCCTCCATTGTTTTGGTTTGGCAAAGCGAAGAATGGGGGATGAGAATTGAGGGTGGGAGGTAAGGGGCCATGCTTCGACCAGTCAGGCGATTGGTTGTCGGTGGTTTTGACAGGCATGCTGTTATCCTGTGTTTCTGCTCTTTAGCTGCAGCCTGCGGCTCATCGGCCCAGCTAATGTTTGACTTTGGGTGCTTCTTAGACTTGCAGCCAGGAATGTGCTGCTCAAAAGACAAGAGAGCCATCCGTCAGACGGCTGCAAATCAATAGACTGAAGATTTCACGGTTTATTGTGCGGTCTCAAAGTCATTTTCTTGCACTTTAAAAACACTCAGTGGAATTTGGCAGCAATGAATAATTACTGTCTGCCTAATCTTCCCTCATTTAAGTATATTATCCCATCATCGGCGTGCCACCCCCTCCTTTTTAGCCAGTCTTTGCTCTGTTGGATACAGTATCAAGTTGTCTAAATCCTCAGTACCCTCAACAGGAACCAAAAACCACTACGGCAGGATCTTAGCACATCCGCTGTGGGACCATGATCCATCTTGATCATGTCGGCTGCACAGAAGCCCAGAGGGGAGAGTGTCCCGTCATAATTCATCCCACCTCACGGCAATAGGGACCAACACTTGTTGGGCTGCCAGGAAGAAGAAGAGGAAGTTTAAAAATAGATAGTGTGGCTTAAATGGATGGACCAGGTCACCTCTGGTCCCTCCTCCTGCCTCTGATCAGGAATATGCAGCGGTGCTGATGGGTATAAGATCTGGAATTCCTAAATCAGATCAACTCTGATTTTAGGATGAAACTGACAATATTGATGCTAATTTGCAACTGTGAACGTTGTTTGGTGATGAGTCCTGATGTTGGCCTTTATTACACCCAAGTGTAGAAAATAAGATGAGCAGTAATTACACCACGCTCTGCCCCTGCCTGCAATCAAACATACATGCGCTGTGGAATGCACTGACTCACAGGGTCGCTCATATTCTCAACAAGCTGTGCCATGTCCAAATCACTTTTTCTCACAGCATAGCCTTAACAATGGGACAACAGAGAGAGCGTGTAATCACAGTAGACAACTCGCACAAAAACAGCAATTACCTTGTTGAAAGTGTGTCATCTACTGACTCGCATTGGCATCCTATCCTGCATCAATCCCTTTTACTCCACAATCACTCATCCTTCCGCACACCTGCCTCTTTTATTCAAGTCTACAAAGTTGACATTTTGGACCTTTAAGTGTATTTCTAAATGGTATTCAGCCAAAGAGTTGTAGTATGATGGGAGTCTCTAGATGGTAGTGCTGATGAAGACATAGCTGAGGCCTCTGGAAAACACAAAGTCTTCAAGTAACATCTTGTCAGAGAAGGGTGGATCCACGAGGCATCAGTAATCATACCTGCCAGGTGGGACAGTTATTTGCAGCCTCCTGTCAGGCGACACCACAAATTTCACCTTATTAGCAGGGCCTCAAACCCACTCCTGGTTATTTTGAGTGATTTACTGGAGCTGGAGTGAGATGTGTGTCGAGCCACTGGTCCGTTGATGGTAATCGGTCCAAAGTCTACTATTGCAAACTGGTTTAAGAGAATTGTTGGCATTTTTCTGAATGAGGAGCGTGTTTTTGCACCACAAAGCAGACAGGTGATCTTGCAGTGCCTATTCGGAGTGAGAGAACACATTCGGAGCGGCTCTTTTGTGCCTCACCTGGATAAAGGTTCGCGCTTTTCCCATTAGATTCTTTGGGACCTGAGGGAAAAGAAGCTTTTGGTGGATCCCCACATTAGCATTAGCTTCGGCAGAGTTTAGATCTTACGTCAAGTGCTTCAGTCTGTGCCAGTATTTAGTAGTAAGTATAACCTACTTGTTCCATTTGGCTGTAGTTAATCCACTGTGACATCCTCACCTGCTCAGGTGTTTTTAATATCCGTCCAGGAAACATATTAAACTTGTCAAATTATGTTTTAGCTGCAGATAAAACACCGTGAAGACCAGAAAGTGATTGCATTAAGGGACATTTTGATTGGAAAGAGAGCAGCACTGTTGCAGGCTTACCCAGGTATCCCTCAGTGAAGCACTAATCTGTAGAGGTGCTGCCAACGTCTCTGTGTGCTGCTTAGAGGCGGTCTGATGCAAGCGTGTTTTTGTGTATGGAGCGTCTGTTTCTTCTCACTTCTCCTCTCCTGGCCAGAACAGTGGGCCCTTTATGGATGCTTGTAGGGGGGAGCAGGCCTGATGGCAGATAGTTGGCCCTCAGACAAGGCTAGCAGTCTGCAGGCACTTACTGGAAATGGAACAAGGGCCGCGGCCCTCTGTAGGATGGCTTGGTAGGAGTCGGTCAGCAGAGTCCGCCAGCAGGTTGCTGTCTGCAGACCTGGGTAGGTTGGCAAGGGAGCCACTCTTGCTAGAGCCACCTACTGTCACCCAGTGTGGCTGCAAGACCAGCGTTAAAAATGTGGCACCTATTTGGAGTCTTTCAGAGATGTTAATGCCAAAATAAAATAGAAATGGACCCAGATGTCAAGAGGCTGACATCTGGAAGGTAATCAGCAGAACTTGTTTTGAGTCATTGCATGTGGTGAGTGACTGAAGAAAATATGTTTGAGCTCCGATTCATTCTCACCAATACATATGAGGATTCTTGGTTTAACTATGTTAAACTACCTCTACTTCTCTGGCTACTTGATCCTTTCATTGGGGATATCAGAGCAGTGCATTCAAAACGTTTTACTTCCCTTTATCTCCTCAGTCCACTGGTCCAAACAGCCCTACGGCCTAAAATGTGGGCAGGTTATACATTTGGGAGTCGACCTCTGAAAGAGACTTCCACGCCGGTGGGTAAATGTTGACACCTGAATAGACCCAGGATTTAAAAAAACCTGTGCTAGCTACAGTCTTTTTGGTGTGTTTTTACACTTCTGTTCTCTGCTGCTTCTGAGTGTTAGAAATAGATACAAACCACAAGAGAGACAGGCTGGGCAGTGTTCCATCCACTCTTGATCAGATTTGTTGGGGAGAACAGGCAGGGAGCTAATCAACACTCACTCGCTGTATTACTGCCTCATCCTCTGAGTTCTGACAGTACTGAAGGGGGGACATCCTTCTCACCTTGTTCTCATCGTTAGCATCAGTTATCTTCTGAGAGGTCTCTTATTGCCTTAGTATATACATAACAAATCCAGGTGAAGCTAAAAGGGTTAAGGCAGGGTTACCCAGACACAGTCCAGCTGGGATTTCTGTCCTACCCGGTGCACAAGCTTTCACATGGGATTCCACTTTGGAAGTGTTTTTTGCCTGGTAAGACAGAAAACCTGGCTGGATTATGAGGACAGGGCCTGGACACCCCTAGGTTATGGTGTTGTGTGTGTGATTGTGTGTGTGAGTGTATTTTGTTTGAGGCTTGAATGTCATAGTTTTGGACTTCCTTTAAGACTTAATATAAATATGTGAGTTTTACAGAGAATATCTTGGTTCCCTGTGTTCCATAAACTCTTTGTAAGGTGCACAGACACGATGTGTACACAGCACACAGCCAAGGATTAAAACCACACATGTAAACAGGCATGCGTGTTAAAAATACCCGTTCAACTGTAAAAGTGTCAACTTTAAAGCCTTTGCTGCGAGGCTGTCGTAAAGGCAGCTTTAGCCCAGCGGTTGTGGTGCACGTTGGTGTCAGTGTGGTCATTTTTCTCACTTTTACTGCTCAAATGTTCAAATGAAAGTGGAAGAAAGATGTGTACATGGTTCTGTTGTTGACAGGAAACAGCACTACCTACCGAGCTACTCACGGTACTCATACTCTTTGTATCAGGCCGGTGTTTACGTGCACTCCTGACCGTGCATGGAGTCAACTTTCTACTCAATTCTGCACCCACTTTTTTCTTATTCAAAGGGCCCTTTAATACACCAAACTGTCTCCTTATACATATGTAACGTTCTTAAATACATTGTGTTCTTTATCGTATGTGTTTACATCACCTGGCCTTTACAACCTGGACCTTGGGACACAGACTCACATCCAAGATTCCCATCAGGAAATATGCAGACAAACCAGCAGATCAGCTCAGCCAGCCACATTTCTGCTGATGACCCACAAGAGGAATAAGAAACACAAAATGCTAAATGTGTCTGGAAACAGAAAATAAATCACTGCCTATTTACACAACCAGAGTAGTTATTTCCTATCATTCGTTTACATTTTAACCAGATCATTCGGTCTTCGCCTTGTAAGTCGTCCTGCTTCTTGATGCCCTCAGTGACAGGTGCAACAGGTCGCTCCATCAGAACCGGAGCATACGAGGTCACCGTAACCACGCGGTGTGCTGCTAGCTGAGCTGGGTCCCTCAGGACTATTGAGCCCAACACTCATTTGTCTGTTTCTGATGCTGCCTGTTACCTGCCAGATTTGACTATTTTACCGCTCAGCCTGGTGCGATCTGGGGGATTTGGGAGAATCTTAGACAAGACGGCTTTTTTCCCCCCAAAGGTGTTGTGGGCATCTACTTGAAGTTGTGAGAAGCAAGCTGGCAGCTTTCATCATACACCTCAGGATACATCTTGGTGGAGACCTTGTAGATCTGCCCGCCCAATCAGACATACAGACAGAATATGTCTCCTGGTTTAGCTTTGCAGTGGAAAACCCTGGGTCTCAACTTGTCTTTAGCTTAAGGGCCTAATAAAAGAAGGGGAACAAAAGGGGATTATTTTGTATTAGCTGTAGGACTGGGGAGGGGAAAGGGTGTAAGTGGATTGAGATGGCAGACACTTTTGTGGAAGTTGAGGCTTGTTTATGAGCATACCAGTGAAGATCACACTCAATGATAAGTTAGTGTCAAGTAATTAAACTCGTGCAGGTTTTCTTCACACACCCCTGTCCTTCACACCATCACACTCATCTGTTTTTTACTCTCTTTTGCAGACCTCCAGGACTGACAGGAAGTCCAGTAATCTCAGATATTTCCCTCATCCGTCTTTCACCTCACGCAGCCCCCGGATCAGGGGAATCACCATTTAGCCCTCCGCATCCCTACATGAGCCCCCACATGGAACACTACCTGCGCTCAGTCCACAGCAGCCCCACCCTCTCGATGATCTCAGCAGCCCGGGGACTCAGCCCCGCTGAGGGTAAGATATGGACCAGAATGTTACGGTAGACGTTGCTGTGATGCTTCATATTCTGACATCTCATCAACATCTGTACGCAGCTTCCTGAACAACTGATTACAAAGTTTTAAAGCAGCCTCTCAGTGCTCTTCAGTGTGGAGATGCAGATATCAGAAAACTACATGCTGCCTTTCAATAAATCCTCATTTATGCCACACAGTGTGTTCAATACATCACAAGTGTGATGTGGAAAATGTCTCAAAGCATTAAGGAAGTCAGATTAGAGTTGAGTGGGTTTAGAATTTATGTATCCTGCTCACCATAAACCAGCTCTGTCTGCCTGGCTGCAGCTCACAGTTTACACAGTTGGTTGTTTAACCAACAGTGATAATTAGTCTTGCACCTTATATGTTCCCCTACATAAGGCACACCTTTCATCGAGCATGTTCAGGTGCTTTGCGTGTGTGTACACGTTGGTGATTTGCTGGTGTATCATGGGTACACTTTGCGGTTAATGCGAGTTCTCCTCGCTTGTAGCTTTGTTTGGGCTGGAGAAACCATGGAAATTAGCACAGGCACGAGCACACGGCGCCCCAAGCTATTGAGTTCACGCGATGACAGACTGGTACTCGCTGCCGCTGTTCAAAACAAGTTGGAAGAAGTAGGGAGCCTCAGATCTGCGTGGTGTTGCAGTATTGACACGCATGGCTGGCAGCACTGCGTGTTTGAAGGGGAGTACTGTAAAGCAGATGCTGACAATGACTCACTATGGCAGCAAATTAAAGAAATTGTATATGCAGGACATGTATAAAATCTGTGCAACCAGGATAGAGTGGCGTGAACCTTAGCTTTTGAGCTTCATCGTCAACATCATCGCAACCACTAGTGTAACACTGGAACACATAGATACATATTTGTGAACTCAAACAGTCCAATTTCTATGATTCAACTACCAGACTTACATAGATACATGGTTGGCGCCTGGTAAGACAGTGTGGCAGCCATGGAGGAAGCAGAAGAACGTGTCTCAGCTGTGGCCTAGCAGGTTCTGGTGGATCCAGCGGCAGCGAGTACCAGTCTGTCATCGCGTGAACTCAATATCTGAGTCTGATGGAAACATGAGGGAGACTGTGGGTCGGGACCACAGGAAGCAAACTATCCACAGTCTCCCTCATGTTTCCATCAGACTGAGCAAGAACTGTAGAGGTGAGCAACTACAGGTGGATGGTGGAGAGCACGCTGCAGAAGAAGGACACCAAAGGGACGTGTGGAGCAGGATAAAAACAGTCCTGGCCTGTGGTAGAGCCAACCAGCTCAAACTGTTTCAACAGGTTCAACACTTCCACCTCATGATGAATGATTCCAGACTGGTAGCCCCCACTTCCTACCTGATGAAGACTCTGGAGAGACTAGTTCTTTGCCATGTGAGGCAGGTGAAACATTCCCGGACCCCCTTCAGTTTGCTTACCCGGAGTGCAATGGTGTTGAAGATGCTCATTCCCACCTGGATGAACCTAGTGGTTACATGAGAGCAATGTTCTTCTCTAGTACCTTCACCACCATCAGGTCAGATATTCTGGGAAGCAATCCTTAGGGATGTGGTTGGATTACTCTCTTACTAGATGCTGGACTACCTGAGGGAATGGCTGGACTACCTGATCCCTGCTGGGATCAGTAAAGTGATCTTACATGACTGCACCGATGCAGGTGTTGGATTATTCTACATCGCTATTATGTTTTCTGAATGTGCAACTTCATTCTATTCACTTGCCTTCCCGTTCCCACCTTCCCGCTTCCCACTCTGTCTGACTCCATCATTCCCTTGAGATGTTTTCTCATAACCTCTCAGACGTCAGATGTTATCGGTCCAGCTCTTCACCTCTTGGGGTTACTGGCCTGGTTTGAAACTCTTGCAGGTTTTGCAAGAACGTTTCTCATTTTGTTCCTTGTGCTTTTGCTGCAGTGAGCCACGAACACCTGAAGGAGCGTACCCTCTTCAGTCTCCCCCCTCCGCCGCCGGGAGCCAACCCTACTGAGTACTACCACCTCATGGCCAGCCAGCGAAGCCCGTACGGCGACCTGCTGATGCAGAGCGGAGCGGCGGCAGCTGCAGCAGCTGCGGCGGCAGCGGCTCATCTGCCAGATTACATCAGCCCTGTAGATGGTGAGGATGTTTTCTTTTGGATCTTAGAAGGAGGAGTTTTTCATGCAGAAATGCAAAACTTGCCATGTAATGCAACGTGCAACAGTAAGATGCCTGCTCGTAAAACTCCTGCACATCTTTCATGTCGGGTAACAGAGTAACAGCCAGACTTAACAGCCATGTTGGACTTTGTTCTCAAGAGCAGACACGTCCATCCCATGCTCCTATTCTTCCCCTCTAGGGAAGAGCTTCCCACATCAAAGCTAGTGGTGCTTTTATGAATTAACATTTGGTTGAGGCTGCATTACAAATAAGATCCTATAAGCTAAAATCTCATTAAAAAACTTAGTAGTCTCATTCTGGCGGTGCTTCAGGTGCGTCTGTGTAGTTTTACAAGAGAGTTCCAGTAAAACAAGAGAATCCGGACCGCGAGTCTGTGTTGCAGGCAGGATGAACCTCACTGGTCGGCCAGTTAATGGCTGCAACCAGGCAGCTTCACCCTGAATCGCCTTCAACAGGCAGGAAAAGCTCCCAACTTGAGGCGTGTCTGCACACAGACTCACAGAGGTCGGCCTGTTCTTTTCAGCCAGACAGAACTCTATCAAGGTGAGGGCCGTGCAAACGGGCATCAGAACAGACGTTTGGATTTCTGCTGCAGGACACATCCAAGAAACCTTCAGCCCCAATGAATGGGTGATAGAGAGAGCACAGGGTGGAAAACTGTCCGTGAAAGTCGGCCTGATATCAAAACTCCCCTTGGCCACGCTCTCCTGAGTGACCTCCAGCAGTTCTTCCTTTCATCCTCTCCACCCACGTACAAGTGTAAATATAATAAAGCAAGCTGACTATAAAGAGTCAGTTGTAAATAAAATTCCCCCACCTTAATCAACAATGGCAGCAAAGCTCCAGCATGTCAGCGACTCTGCGCTTGCTAACAAATGCGTCCTCACACTCGGGTAGGAAAGCCAACCCTGATTGGGTCAGATACACGATGGCTCGCTGTCTAATCTTCTAAATTGGTCCAATCACTTAGCCAAACACAGCAGTGCTGCGAGTGAAGGGTGCCCATGCAGAGACCACCTCGCTCTCCCCCCCCTTTAACCACCTCAGTGACCCGCTGCTCTGCTTTGCCCACATTTGTTTGGCGAAGCTGTTTGCTCAAACATCCAGGCCCCTCCGCATGCTCCTTCAACAGAATTCACACTTGCTGCCACCATCTTAGCAGCTTTTATGTAGTGTTCCACCCTGTGGGGAGTGATGTGGTAGATTTGGGCCACTCTGCCAGTCTGGGGGCTCTTCCACTGTGGCCGACACGTACAGAGCCCATATTGACCGAAGCGGCTGGCTAATGGTCATCGCGGGCAGGCATGGCCCGAATCAAAGAACTCATTTACAGGAGGGGGAGGACGTTTCATTCCTTACTGTTAGTTTTGGATGGCACTGCAGAAGAAAACAGGAATTAAAATCAATTTCTGCACTAATATTCAGCAGACCCACCGCAAAACTGGGAGCCCTCGATGACCCCCCCATTACTGATGTTTCCCCTGCAGATAGTGAAGGTTTTTATGGTTGAGTCAGGAAAAAGCTGCTGCTGTTGTGCAAGTATCAATGGATACAAACACTTTTATATAAATCTTTATTTGGGACATTTAGATGCACAGAATAAAATATGTGTTCAGCCAAAACTAAAAAAAAAAAAAGCTACACAGTCACAGATCATTCCTAATTCTATTTAGTGCAAAAACTTTTAAGAATAACTTGTTTCAAACCAGAAAAAGCTTGAAATGATATTACAGCTGCTGATGCAGTGGGGGCCGTTAAGGTGGAGGCAGCCATGAAGTGGGAGCCTTCAATCTCACCTGGGGCCTCAGCTCTTTTGCAGGTTTTGCGTTATTTTTATGAGAAAAGACGACATGACCTACGAGGCACTCGCCAACAGAACCCCCAGTCCAGCCGGGGCTTCAGGAGGAGGTCCTGGGCAGGATGCACTGACCCAGCAATCAAGATATCAGGTTAATCAGAAATGCTGAGAAGAAGAAATACGGAGCTGAGAAGCTGGTGGTTTCTCCCCATAACCATATTTTAAATGAAATCTTTTGCTGTAGTCATCCAGCGAGCAACTCTCGAGCAATGTTTATCTTTAAAATGATCATGAACTGCAAAATTTGGACCAATTCTGGAGACATGGAATGGACCAGAAGCTGCGCTCGGTCATTTTCCCACGCTGCTTCAGTTTAGGAGCCTTTTCCATCTGAAAAGCACCAGAAACCACGAATGTTGGTCTTCCACTCCCCCAGTTGACAGCATAATGGAGTGGATTTGTAGACAAACAGTTGAAGGCTGCCCTGAAATGTGAAGCTGCTTCTGTCTCCACCGTTATTTCCAGACATTAATCACCCTCCTTATCTGGCTAAAATGAGGAAAAGATTTCCTGCTCAGATGACTCCATCTATGAAATCCCGGAGCAGCGTTCAGGGGGTTTGTGAATCACATGTGTCTCTGACCTGTTCAGAGAACTTGGAATTTAGCTCATTTATGGAAGATGCTGCCTCCCAAATGCAGCAGAAAGCTCCGACACGCGTCCAAATAGCGGCGCTGGGGAGACCACTCGCCCCACTCGACCCCCTGCACGTGTCATTTGTCATTTGCATCCTTCATACTGGCGAAAAACACGACTTCCACGATTCCCAACCACGTTTCCACACGATTGGCATCAGCAGGGTTTCGCTGCCACTAACATAACTGAAGTCACATTGTGGAGCCTCACACTGGGAGGCATTCAGGAGCCTGTTTGTGTACGAGTGAGTCGGTATGTAAGGGCTGGGTGGGCAGAGAAATATCAGAAGCTCCCACGACAAAAGCAGCTGCCAAAGTAAACCTGCCCCCATGAATAAAAAAGATTTTAGTGTTAATACAGCAGAGAGAGATAGATGTGTGTACCGATGTAGTGGGGAGGGGTTCTTCCCCCACACTGCATACACAAACACTTAACTATATGCTGGTTCACGAGCACACGGCTGGAAGTGTGTGCAAAAACACACGCTGGCAAACACAACGGTGGCTTTGGGATGGACACTGGGGGCTCATAGATGATCCTGCGCGAGCGCCCTTCGCTAATAAAATTCACAGTGTTCGTATTACTGAGATTTAGCAGGGAAAATAAACATTTCCCACTCGGTCCGCGCTGGCTGGAGACGTGGAGGCCTGGGGCCCTGCTGGCACCGGCCCCAGCTGCGGTGCGCCGGTGGTGGGGGTTTACCCAGCAGCCTCAGCCTCCCGCTCTCCATCTCGGAGAGCCGACTTTACTGAGGCCTGCGTCCCCCAGACAAGGTCGGGTTTGACAAGCCGCAGATTATCCACTGAGGCAAATGCTTGGAATACAGGGTTTCCCTTTCAACACACCCTGATTTCAAGCTTATTAGAGGACAGTTAAGAATTCTAAAGCCAGAATCACAGCAGGGGAATAACACTGAACAGGCCTCACTGAGCCGAACATGTCGGTTCTTTGTTAAACCTCCCCTGTTCTGCATCAGGTTTTTTTTTTTTTTAATTTTTGGCAGTTTTCATCCCCAAACTGTGATTGACGGCTCTGCGGCTCCACAGTAAGTTTGTAAGAGGGAATTACAAAGTTAATGTTAATGACTCTTTTTGGCCTTTGGTGCAGGTTGATTTATTATGTTTTTGGGATAGTTTGTTGGAGATTTGCCCTTCATGACTGTTTGAAGACTTAATTGTTGGGTATGCAGGACGCTGCTGGTCTGTAAATCCAGTTATTTATTCAGGTATCCACTTCTTGTCTTGAATAATGCAGTTGAATATCTCCGTTCTGCCATTACATCTGTTAACCCCGGAACAGTGTTTGGTTTTCATTGTCTGACGTACCCTACAAACATTTCTCATCTACTGTATGACACCATGCCAGTAATAGTCTAACTAGCCTTGGTCATCCACACACTTAGATCCCATTCCCAGAACTGGTCATGCATCACATCATCTCACATAAATATTCAAACCACATGCAACAATCTGCATGTGTGCTCAGTCTTCTGGATTTTATTGTCTTGATCAGAGCAGACGGCGTCGCTAAACTCAGGCCCATTTTTAGGCCAGACGTGGTTTGTTCACAAATATGGGGGTGTGGGGATGGATGGCTGCTTATCGTTGGCTTCTATTTATGATTAGACTTCCTGTAGCGGTGGTGATGTCTCCACAAGTTGAGAAGGGTCCGGAGGACTCGCAGACAAGTGGAAAAGACATCCTTGGTTGGCTCCATCCCAGCCCGTAGCGCTGCCGGCAGAGGTGCGCTCGCACCAAATGGGACCGAAAGCGAGTGGATTAGCAAAACCCTCCAATTAAAGTGTTTTCATTTTCAGCAAAGCCATTTGGGTTACAACAGCACAGTCAAATGCTTAAAATAATCACACACATGCTTTTTGCTTTACTGTATCGACGTGCACTGGCGACTCTGTAATTATGACTCTCTATATAAATCCAGAGCCCACAATTACAAGCAGCCCACAGCGCAGCCACACACTCGCGTCTATTCGCTCTCTGCACGCTGCCGTGCCACCGCGGCCTGTGCAACATCTGTTTTCTCACTCCCCCCCCACACCGGAACCTGCTCACCCTTTCAATTATACCCACCACCCATAAAGAGAGCTTTGGCTCTCCCTCTCTTTCTCTGTGTGAGTCTTTATTAGCTGCAGGTAATATTGGTGCAGATCAATAAGACTCAATGTTGTGTTTAAGTATTGTTGCCGGAGGTTTTGGGAATTCTTCAGAGGTGAAGTCAAAGGCGGGGCTGGAGGAGGCGGGGCAGGCGCCAGGCCACTAGATGGAGTGTATTATATGTGAGGAACATGAATACACACATTTCCCTTTCCTCACTGCATCAACGGCTAAAAAAGGAAAGACAAACCTTCAGTCTTGAGTCGAAGGGTTTTGGGAACCAAATGTCCTTCCTCAAACGCACGGACGGATCCTTCACCTCCTCCATCGCCTCCCCCGATACTTTAGATAACAACTGCATAATCTGGTGAGGTTCTAAAGTGTCAGACAGCTGTAATCATTTTCCAGCTCAAACTCCAGCTCTGCCTGCTGGAGCTGCTAAACCATGACATGATGTCATCAGTAGAAGATGGGAGTGTGCAATTTTAGACCTTTTCTTTGTGTTGCAAAGTGTTAAAATTCATCAAAACAACTATTAAATGCTGACAACTTATTTTATGGAAGATTATGCCGGTATTTTTTTACCCTTAGATCAGTTTTCACTAACTAGGGGAACTAAAATCAGCTAAAACCAGGCAGTTGTTATCAAGGTCTCACACTCCTCTATAATCTCCATCGGTTTATTCCAACCTCAGTCTCACAAATCCCTCAGAAGGGCCGAGGAGCCTCCTAACCAAACGCACGTGCTTTATGATTTGGCGCCCTCCGATTGTAGCCGTTTTGGAAGTCAGATCCTGGTTTATGGCTGTTGGTCTGGGGCTGGATTACCCAGGTGCCTGGTTTCATTTGGCCTGAGACTGGGAGATTAGTTTCAGACCAACAGCCGTGGAGCTGACGTGCAGCCACGTGTGCTGAGGTGAGTTGTGATCTGCTCGTTACCAGTTTCCGGCCTCTCGCACCTCCGATAATGTCTGCTGTGAGACATAATCACACACGCTGAGCAGCACCTGTTGGACCCAAACGAGTGATTCGAAATCAGAATTGAAGTAAAACACAACCCGTGTGTACGTGTGGAAACCACAAGGCCTTCTCCAGCAGTTCATGGGAAAGTGCACTGCTCTTTTCTAAATGGGTAAGAAAATAAGGGGAAATAGGCCACAAACCCTGCCTATCTCTTTGAGGCTGCCTTGTTCTTTTTATTTTAATTGTATTCTGAGATCAATTTGTTTAAATTGCCTCCATTTAACTTGCCCAGTCCGGCGGACTGAAAGAGATTATTATCAAGGTAATTACTGAGAATGATTGAGGGAGCAATTCATTATGTATAGGAGGATGTGAATGATAAAAAGGTGTGTGTGTGTGTGTGTGTGCGTGTGTGTGCGTGTGTGTGTGTGTGTGTGTGATACACAAGATAGAGGGGAGATATTACGGCTTTGACCGCTGGTCAACTGGTCAAAGCTTTAATCTTAACTGGTCTGTAAAAAAATGTGTTTTTTTTATTCAGCAGGACAAGAAACGTCAGCGTTAGATGCTGGAGGTTCTGGCAGGAAAAAGGGTCCGACCCACTTCATGTTTTTACTGGTCAATTAGAAACTCCCTCAGCTCCTCCAGACACAAGCCATCGGTGTCTCGGTACTAGAAAACCTCAGATCAGCCTGTAGACAGCAATAAATCTGGAATCCACCGTTCCAGTCGCAGATCCCACAGAGGAGCCAGACAATCAAAACAAACGACAAAGCAGAACTGGGACAAACTGACTTCCACTGGAGAAATGGGTCCTCACCTCTTCTCTAAACCCTTTATTGGACCTCTTTCTGCAGTATCGCGTTTCTCCAGCCCGCGGCTGACACCCCGGCTGAGCAGGAAGAGGGCGCTGTCCATCTCACCATTGTCTGACGCCAGCATCGACCTGCAGACCATGATCCGCACCTCGCCCAACTCACTGGTCGCGTACATCAACAACTCTCGCTCCAGCTCAGCCGCCAGCAGCTCTTACGGGCACCTCTCAGTGGGTCCTGGAATCAGGTACAGTCTGAGGCTAAGGTGCCCAGCTGCATGCTACATTATGTGGGTTCAGTGGTTTGCAACAATTCCAGGTTTTCCAGTTGTTTTTGCAAAGTTGTAAAGCTTGAGCCTCCAGGTTCCTGGTGTTATTGTAGCAGTGGACTAGAAGGAGACACACCCATGTTAGCAGTGTTCAACAGCAATAACGGAACACATCAAAGCACCATTGCAGCATTCCTAGAAGGACTGGTGGTATTTGTTAGTGTCCCTCGTTTCTACAGCGTTCTGTGTCTGTGGTTGCCGCCATTTAGAACACGAGGAACACATTTCCAAAAACACAAGCTGATTCCGGAATGCTTACGAACAGCTTCTATAAAGCACTGGTGTTTAACTGCATGACAATGTTGCCTAAATGTGCAGTCAAAATACACTGGAAATAAAGTCATAATAAAAGACCAACATCCCCAAATTATAATGCTCTAGTGAGTTGTTTGCTTTCTCTACAGTACATTTGATTTACTATGACAGAGCTGGTAGCACAAAAAAGGCTTAAAACAGCAAGGCTAGGTGCTACATGCTACATGCTACAGGTTGCTCGTCTATCATCTCCTCATCTAGTATTGCTACTCAAGTGTTTTATTCAGTCAGAAGTTCCAAGATTTTCATACTTTGTTTCCTCTTTATCAGTCCCTCGTTCGGCTTCCCCCCTCACATCAACCCAGTAGCGTACCAGCAGCTCTTGTCCCAGCAGAGGGGTCTGAGTGCCTTCGGTCACACGCCTCCGCTGATTCAACCGTCGCCCTCCTCCTTTTCCACTCGGCAACACCCACTCTCTGCCTCAGCCATGTCCGCCGCCCTCAACAACTCCAACTCTGATGCAAACCAGGTAGGAAAACGGAAACGCCGCCATTCTCTGGAGCGTTGCGCTGCAGCCTGTGCACGGAGCCAAGAGCTTGCACGTGATGAGAGGGGAAAACTGGTTTGACCCCCAGCGGTTGGCTGGATGTGCCCTCATACTACACTGCAGGCTGTCAGCAGATGTGCCGCAGATGTTAATATAGGAAACGCTTGTTATGAAGAAACATTGTTGATAAAGTACTTCATTCAGTTTCTATGGTCTCCTTTCCAGAAATTTCATTACTGAGATATTTATTGGAAAAACCGTGTCAGGGCAGAAATATGCAGGAGGCGTCCTCGCAGTCCCATCTGTCTTGGGTCCGGCCGTCTCCTCGTCCGCTCTTTATCAGCTCTGTGTACACACCACCGACACTTCCACTGTAAACTTCCCACTTTCTGAATCACCCTCGCCCTGATATCGGCCGCCTCCTTTGTGAAACTTTGACTTCATTTCAAATGTGATCAGAACCATATTTCAGTCTTGGTGTGCAGCCAGTGGAATGAATCACTGAGGCCCCCAGGAACACTGTCGCATCTGGGTGGGATTAGCAGACCCCCCCCCCCCCCCATCTCAATGTTAAACCTACACATACTTTATATCCTCAAAAATGCAGGAGCTGCTTTATGTTTGGTTTCTTTTGTTTAATTGTGTTTCCATCAGAGCCGTTACGGGCCTGATGTGTCTCTACGTGGTTCCCGGGCCCAGATCAAAGCTCCCCATCAGCCCCCACCTCTGCAGCCCTCCCCTCCTCTGTAGTTTGGGTCGTCGCTCCTTTGCTTTTATAGTTTTCCTTTGCGGCTTTCGTGATCATAAAGCACTCTTAGCAGCAGGTCCGGTCTGACTAACGCAGCGCGGTGCCTGGTGCAACCAGGACTCACTATCACTGACGCCCACGACCTGATTCCTCTGTGGTGACGGCGTGGAATTTAGAGGTTTCATGTTTGGGGTGAATCAACAGAAGGGTTACGGACTCTAATCACACCCATCTCAGTAATCAGAGGCTCTTTTTCATCCGTCTGTCAGAGTGCCAGTGGAGACCCAGCAGTGAGCAGCACGGTCAACCCGCTGACCACCAAGAGGTCAAAGGTTAAGACAGAAGCAGAAGGGCTGCTGCCCATTTCTCCATCTTCGCAGGTATGAAAGTTTTTCTGGAGAAAATGATTTCAAGATCAACACTGACCTTCAGGAACTTCTAACTGTCTCTTTATCAGCACCTTCATTCCTTAAATCTGGACAGTAATCACCACTTTACCTGCAGCTCTAATTGATTCTAAGTAGCAAACAAATTGCAGCTTTAATCACTGAGCAGAGGTGTTGTTGTGCATTAGGATGAAACATCAAGTCATTAGGATGAAGCTGATAAGATAAGAGATATGCAAAACAGAAAAGTACAGAAGACCTCATTTCCATATCGACTGCTGAATCAGCTCAGTGCTTTTGTCCACTTGCAGGACCACGGTGGGGGGATCTTGGACCTGAGTGAAGATCTGGATAAAGATGAGTGCAAGCAAGAGCCTGAAGCTGTGTATGAGACCAACTGCCACTGGGAGGGCTGCACCAAGGAGTATGAGACCCAGGATCAGCTGGTGCATGTAAGAGATGGCATATTGTTGAGAAATGTTGAGTTTTGCCAATCATAACCCATAAAGACCTCCCTAAAAATCAGTTCTGCTGTGAAAAGCAATCAATTCTACCTCGTGGAAGGTTAATAACAAGAGGCCGTAAAAACCTGTGTGTTTTAGTCAAGTTAAAAAGTTCAGTCTGTTACTCATTAAATCTGATTAAGTCTGCTGAGAAAACTGTCCGGTAACCGATCCCTTCCTGTCTGGGCTGACACGCGGGATGTTAATGAGCCTGCCAGCTCATGCCAATTTCAAGCCAAAGCCCTGCAGTTGTGGCTTCCATCCCCTCCAACCTTCAGCCCTGTGACCCCTGCCCCCTAACCTCGCCCTCCCCACGACACTCCCAACCCCTGCAGCCCAGAGGGCCCACCATAAATCCATCGTCATGCCAGAAGTTCTGGAATTCTGGAACCTCTTGCCCCCCCCCCCCCTCCCTGTTTCCCAGCCAGTTTCTCTTCACTTTGACTGTCATCACAGAGCAGCACAAATCCAACTGTTGAACTTACTGAAAAAGTAAATTGCATGTGAAGATAGAATGATGTAGTTGTTAAAGACAATGTTTACACATATTTATTTACCTGGACCACATAAACACAATATCCTGGTGCAATAATCAATGTTTCGTGGTCAATTTCCAATAAAAAAAATAAAATTTGGGTTTAAAACCTGACATTATAGCCAGGAAATCTGAGTTCAATGTCTGAATTCTGGTCAATTCTGGCCCCTTTAAAACAGATCATTAAGTAATAAGTATAAGTCTACACCTCTTTTGTAACTCTTTCCACCTGTTCCCTTTGGCTGCCACACACCTCCATACTGTCAGGATTAACAGTAGGACGAACCTGAAAAAAGACCCTTGTTTTCAACCTCCCTTCTCCTAGATTAGATTCCAGCAGAAGCTTCACCCACATAAGAGGAGCGTTGTGGGCTCGGTCGTCCTCGGGAGGTGGTTCCTTTGGGCCTGTGAATATTTACATGTGGGGCTTCTGGGATGAGTTTTGCAGTACGTCGGCACAAAATCTGACTTTGATAAATTGTGGTTGAAAGTCCTGCTCAGGAAAGCAGACTGGTGTTGGCGGGTTACCAAAACATCGGTGTCGTTGTTTTTGAGCTAAACTATTGATTTTGTCCATTTTAACTCCAACACATGTTCAGTTTTGGGCATCACACAGGAAACGGGCTTCCCCTCATCACAGTTACTTCCTGTTCCATCAGTCCAGAGGAGAATGGAAGATAAAGACTCTTCCTGATCAGTTTGGCTGGGATCTGAGGAAGTTCCTCCTCCTTGAGAAACACATGGAGCCTGAAAAAACACAGAGTTTTTATAGGTTCCACGTCCTGTTGACAGACATGTAATAACTGTCGAGCGTAATGGCCAGCGCCGTCATTCATGGTGTGTGTGAACCCTCTGAAGTGGCTGACTGACACGGACGTGAACGTACACGTCGCTTTAAAGGTTATCTCTTTGTTACCGCGCAGTGACGAGCGGCTCTAACTCTTTCCACAGCACATCAACAACGACCACATCCACGGCGAGAAGAAGGAGTTCGTGTGTCGCTGGGAGGAATGTTCACGCGAGCAAAAGCCCTTCAAGGCCCAGTACATGCTGGTGGTCCACATGAGACGTCACACCGGGGAGAAGCCTCATAAATGCACAGTAAGGAGCTCTGCGACCTGCATTCGTCACTCTTGATCAGGTGTAACATGAGGACAGAAACACGTCCTCCTTTCTTTCCCCGTGCGGCCAGTACAATGAAAACATTCCTCCAGCTGTGCGAATCCACATTTTCTATCATTAATTTTGCATGACTTGACTAATACATGGCTGAAAACCTAAAAGAATGAAGGCATCGCTTGTGATCTTTGCCTCATTAGCATTCACACAGTAATCGTCCTTTCCTCAGAGAAAAAGTGATTTAAAAAAGTCCATGTTTCATTGATATTTTCGGTGTTGATAAATCATGGCCCTTTTTGTATTGAAGATCAAATCGAAGGCCTGTTTGCTCGCCTTCAAAGCCCTCTCATGAATGCATTAAAACAGATGCCTTGTGAAAAGACAGAGCTAAGAGAGCTGATTGACGGCATGGGTGCGTAATTAGAATCTGCAGGCATGCAAAAGGGGCCGGGGAGCCTTATTAATACCACACTGGATGTTCTCCACATGAATCCCCTTGTGCATCTCAGAGCGTCGCCCTTTGTTCTTGTCTTTTAAGGGAAGATCCTGACTTCTGCATCCGGTTCCTGAGCTTCTTCATCAGACACTTTTTAAAAATCAAAGCCAGTTTCATTTACAGCTACTGCTCAGAAGGAATACCAAATTATAGCTTGTAGAGAAAAGGCAAATACAAAGGCTAAACACAGACTTCCCTTTGTATTAACAAGAGCACGGCAGGGGAGGAGCTCTACCACACCTAACACTTAGATTAGATATTTCACATTATTGTTCTTTTTCCCCAGAGTTTAGCACTCTTGTGCTTTTGTGCATCACATCCCAGTTGGTGGGCATGGGTCCAACACTAGATTTCATGTGGGGGCTGAAACACAGCCCAGTTTTTCTCCCAGCTGCAGCGCGAACAATAAACGACTCAGCCTGTCTCACCCTGCCTGTCTGTCTCTCTGTCTGTCTGTCAGTTTGAGGGCTGTTCGAAAGCTTACTCCCGTCTGGAGAACCTCAAGACTCACCTCAGGTCCCACACCGGGGAGAAACCGTACTTGTGTGAACACGAAGGCTGCAACAAGGCCTTCTCCAATGCCTCAGACCGAGCCAAGCACCAGAACCGCACACACTCTAACGAGGTATGCAGATATGTCCATATCTCCTAGTGATGCCCTGTGGCGTCCAGGAACCAGTGTTTCAAATCTCCCTTCTTTCCAGAAACCATATGTCTGTAAGATCCCCGGCTGTACCAAGCGCTACACAGATCCAAGTTCGCTCAGGAAACACGTGAAGACGGTGCACGGACCAGAAGCTCACATCACAAAGAAGCAAAGAAGCGACGTCCCTCCGAGGCCTCAGCCACCAAAAGGCAACGGGGTGAACGAGGCGAACTCCAGGCACGGAGCAAAAGGCGCGGAGGGCAAGATCGAGGCCAACAGCACCTCTGGAGGAATGGAGGACTGCCTGCAGATCAAATCTATCAAGACTGAGAACTCCATGGTGAGCTGCTCGGGAATTTCATGGCATCTTGAAAGAAAAGCTTTTCTTTCGACAGCCTTTGGCACATGTTGCTTGAAAAGTGTAATTGCATGATTTTTCTGGCTGGTTTCTGCTTGACTAACATCTCCTGAGGTTAGATGCTTTCACTGAACCTCTCCTAACACACCTCTCCTCTCAAGTTAACCTTCCTAATGGACAGACTTCACTGAGGTGAGCACTATCTCTGGATCACTCTATCACTGTTTCTTTGTTCCCTCGCAACCTGACTACATTTACATGCTACATTTGTCAAAATATGCATGCTGCAAAATGTGCTGCTTGCCGCCATTTAAGCAGATATTTCTGCATGCGAGATCTCTGGCAGCGGCCCCGCTGTCGGAACAAGATAAAAGTCATTGTGACATTAATATTAAAAGGCGTGAGATGTTTCATCCCGTGCGTTGAACAAATAGTGCCAGCATCAAGCTGTGATCAAGACTTTAGTTCATTTTTAGCCAGTTTAAATTGCTGTCACTGCTGTGCTGGATTGTTACTCACAGAACTCATCTATTATCAAATTGTTTTCTTGTAAATAAATCAAACCCATCTGTGATTAATGAGATTATGGAACTATCGGCCCACATTGGTTGTTCGAAAACATTGGGTACAATCAGAATTTTTTAACCGTTGTGATTATTTCATATTGAAGAATACACTAAAGATTTCGCTGCTGAATCTCATTATTTCAACTTTATTTTTGCATGATTGCATATTGATCTGTGGAAAAGTGGACAACTGTTCAGCACCATTATTTAGAGAGTCTGTGTGATGTTGACATCAAGTGGCCCCCTGCTGTGATCCTCCAGACGTACCAGTCCAGTCCTGGCGGCCACTCCTCCTGCAGCAGCGAGCCTTCGCCTCTCGGCAGCACCAACAACAACGACAGCGGGGTAGAGATGGCGTTGCACAGCGGGGGCAGCTTCGGAGACCTCAGCGCGCAGGACGAGTGCCCCATGGTCGACTCCACCGTTCCTGCTGGGGGGCAGCAGGCCGTGATGGGGCTTCATTTAAGGAAAGCTGTGGGTCACCCTGGCACAGTCACCATCAAGCTGGAGAACATCAAAAAGGAACGGCTGAAGACGGTGTCGACGTCGGACTGGGTCAACTCTGCAGCACAACCACTGCAGGGTCAGCGCAGCAGTGTGAAGCTGCCTCCCATACCTGCAGTCGGTGAGTCTCCATGAGGATCCTGGGTTTTCATTTTCTGTACATGACTGTTTTATGTTCGAGGGAGCACACAAACACACCCAGGTCAGGAAGGCACGTCCACAATATGCATCCCTAATTGAGTTGCAAGTCCATAAACATTATAAACATTCTTCCTTTGGTCACGTGTCAAATCCAGTGAGTTATACTGTAATATAGCATAATAATTATCCTCCAACTTGGTTGTTGATGGTAAATGTGCAAATGATTGTGACAAATGTGTTATATAATGAGAGTCAGCTGGGTCTACCACAGTCATGGTGCCATTACTGCTTGTCTGGGGTCAGGCCCTGGGATTCTGGAAAGTGCCTTAAAACAATTCTGATTGTAAAAGACGCTATATAAATAAAGATTGAGATTGATTGATTACAAGCTTCGTTGTCTCTGCAGGTTCTCTGCTGGAGAACTCCACCTTGATGAGCAACTCCAGTATTTCGTACCCTGGCCAACGCAGGGGTGACCTGTCTTCATGTGAAGTAACACTTTTAAACCAGTTGAATGAGCGCCGCGACAGCACCACCAGCACCATCAGCTCGGCTTACACCATCAGCCGGCGCTCCTCTGGTATCTCACCAGGATATTCAAGCCGCCGCTCCAGCGAGGCATCCCAGTTTGGCGCCAACAGGCACAATAATATCAGCTCGGCTGATTCCTATGACCCGATCTCCACAGATCTGTCTCGCCGCTCCAGCGAGGCCAGTCAGTGCGGAGGTGGTGGACTCGGTGGAGGGGCGACTCTCCCAAGCCTCCTCAGTTTAACGCCCGCCCAACATTACCGTCTGAAGGCAAAGTACGCTGCCGCTACTGGTGGAGCTCCACCCACTCCTCTCCCTAATATGGATCGAATGAGCCTGAGGACCCGCATGGCACTTTATAGCGACTCCCAGGAAGCATCGTTGAATCAATTCCACCAGCCGTCTCCTGGAACTGTGCCTCGGCGCTGCAGTGATATGGGATATGGCACAAGGAGCATGATGCCCCACGAGGTGCCGGGCAACCTCCCACGCCGCGCCAGCGATCCAGTGCGTCGTCCCACGCTGGACCCTCTCTCCTTGTCCAGGTTCCAGCGCTACAACAGCATGAACAACATGAACCCTCTGAATGTCTCAACGGCCGAACGCTACCAGTCGCTGGTCACACAGGGGTATACCCGGTCCGATGGCAATCTGCAACGCTACCCGTTCGCTCCGAGACCTCCTAGCATTTCTGAAAATGTGGCCATGGAGAACATGGTAATGGACGGAATGACTGGAGCGGATCAGAATGGAGAGGATGACTTGGTGCTTCCTGACGATATGGTGCAGTACTTAAGGTCGCAGAATACTGGGCCCTCCGCTAATAACTTGGGTCAGGTGGACTTTCATTCCAACCATCAGAATCATGGCTTCCAGACAGGCATGGCCCCTCCACCATCATATTATTCCCAGAGAAGGATGGCCATGGTGGACGCCACCATGACTCATTCTGCCCAAGACTCCCAGCAGCCATTCTCAGCGCCTCCAGAGAACATGAACAAAAACAACATGCCGGTGCAGTGGAACGAGGTGAGCTCAGGCACTGTGGACTCCACCGCCAAGCTCTCCAAACCGCAGCACCATCCTCTCAGGGGGAACCTAGCTGTCGTTCAGCAAAGGCACAATTTCAGTTCCTTCCAGGGACAAGGTCAAGCACTGAGCAGCAACCACCAGGTTGTTCCTATGAGTCAAAATGTGTCCATGTATGCAAACCACAGCAACCAGAGGATATTGAACGCCTCGCAGCCCCCGGCGCCCCCGCAGCAGCAGCAGCAGCAGCAGCAGCAGCAACAGAGGCAGTACGTCCCTGTCAACTTTGGAGAGCACATGAGTCCTCAACAGGGATTTGGCCAAGAGTTTATTCCAAATTCAATATCAGGGAGTACGAGCATGAGACCTGCACAGAACGTCGTGGCCAGTTCAGAACTGCAAAGAGGAAGGACACAGACTGATGGGTATTATCGTGTGAATCAATTGGATCTGCAGCAAAATTATAATATTCTTACGCAGCAGCAGCAGCAGCAGCAGCAGTCGATCCACAATGGCGGAAGAGGATCGTTACAACCTCGGCCTCCTGCAGAACCCAAGTCCAACATGAGACAGCATCCAGGTTCTAACATGATGCATCCAAACAGAGTCGCCAAGTCCTCTGCTTTGAGCCCCTGTGATGGAACTGAGACATCAGAGGCGAGCCCAAAGAGGCGCAGTGGGCCTGCAGCTCACAACAGCAGCTCTGAAAATTCTGTCTTCTACACAGGTCAGATCCACATGTTTGAGCCCTCCTTTGATGCACCAATGTCCCCGTGTGCCAGTGAGCCTCCTGCTAACAGCACCAGTGCCGCCAACATGGCCTCGCCAGGCGTTAACCTGGTCTCCAGCAGCACCATTGATTCCTCCACTGGCGTATCGGGCGGGCCGCAGCACCCCCAGATTGATTTTGACACCATGCTAGATGATGGGGACCATTCCAGCCTAATGTCAGGCACCTTAAGTCCCGGCCTCCTCCAAAGCCTTTCCCAGAGTTCCTCTCGCCTCACGACTCCTCGCAACTCCCTCCCCCTCGCGTCTGTACCGGCAGGAATCGGCAATATGGCCATCGGGGACATGAATTCCATGCTCACGGCCTTGGCTGAAGAAAGCAAGTTCCTCAACATGATGAGCTGAGAACAATCAAACATCACGTCGTCCATCCAGTCTTAAAGAATTCAGGAATATAAGGACTCCAAAAACAGGCACTGATTGAATGCAAATCTGAGTATATCCTATATTTTTGTTTACTGTCCTGTAGAATATGCACATTTTGTAATATGTGCATCAGATGATATGTTGCATTAAAAATGTAGTATTAAGTATAATTAGGATTAAGGTTTCTGTCACTATTTGCTACAAAGCCATACAATACTGTATATGATAGTCCAGGGTATACATACATACATCTTAAAATTAATGCCGTTCAGTATTTGCAATCGTGATATCTGTAAAAAGTGGCGCCCTGAAAGTGTTCCACACGCTACATAGATCAGAATTAGACATAAAGAGGACATGTAGATAACGGGTAATATCTTCTCTTAACGATCCTAAAGCGTATAGATATAGGTTATGGTATTTGCTTTAAATTATGTTATAGACCATCGATGTTAAAACACGAGCTGTTGAAAGTAAGACAAAAGTATTTCATAACACAAACCCTCTTAAATTGGATAAAAGCCGTTGCTATTGCTAATGTTGCTATTAACTGCTGCTGCAGGTTAAAGAAAAGCCCCTCCCTCATCCGTGGGGTATATACGGCAGGGGCGTGTACACATGTGATGTTTGACAGCCAAAAGCCAAATCTTGAACTGGGCTATTTTGCATTGACTGACTAATGAACAACAGCATATAAATCTATAGGCTGTCAGAAGAATCTGGTCAGAGAATCAAGGAAGGCTTCTGAAGGAAGGCGCGGTGACGTCCTGCTGGGTTTTATACGTTGGGAAGCTTCAGCGTTACACATATAGCTGCTAGAGTTGCTAACGCCCAGGTGTGTACATGAGACAGTGGTTAAACATCCCAGCGACACCACGGTGGCGCCATCACGCGCAGACATTTGCTGTAATATTTGACACCACGCATGAAGAGATGGTTCCTCCTGAGGCCGGTGCGCTCCACCAGCCTGACGATCCATATGTTTATATGTTTATACGAGTTTGACAATCAGAGGGTTCTCGTCCCCCGAGGGTGGGAGACTGGAAGGACAAGAGTTTGTTTCTATACAGGAACGCCTGGCACGTGGTGAGGAGTCCTCCTGAAAGAGAATATACAAGTACCTCTGTGTGTTCTCACCAGAAGAAGCAGTCCTAATTAACACATTCAGAGAGCCCCCCCACCCCCACCCCCACCCGGGTCTCTGGGTGAACTGAAGAAAGTCCAGGAAGGGACAGACTTTGAAAGCGAAAGCGTCTCTGAGCGGAATGGTGACGTAGCCATTCCGGTTCCTCGCCTCTGTAACGCTCATCATGTTTATAAGTAGCCTTGAAACTGTTGTGTGCTGACGTTGGCGTTTCCTACGTGGAGCCTGTGTGTGAGAGTTTGGGGTGTGTGTGCGTTTATGTTCATAGCTTTTGTACATGTCGAATAAACTATCCTTTTTTTTGTTTTTCCCTGGTTAAATTCCCTCCGTGTGGCTCGCTTTGATGGAGCTCCTGCAGTTACATAAAGTAATGACCATTAAAACCACGTTCTTCACAATTTACACAATACCTGAAACCCGTACGTCTAAAATAGGAGACATATAGAAGAACCATCTAAACCATGGACGCCACAAAGAGATGCTATTTAACAGTGGAGCTCTAACATCCATGCTAACGACGCTTCCATTCGTCCCAGTCACTCAGAACTGGGAGAGGCTTCGTTTTTAATGCATCAGTCTGATAAATCTGATTAAAGGATCAACCCAGAACACACAGATGCATCTTAAGATTACCTGACTTGAAAATGAGAAGTGGCAGAAAACGGCTCTGACGGGAAATGAAAAGAATAAAAAATAGATTTGTCTGAGAAGACGGAGAGAAAAGTCAAAGGCAGGAGAGCAGAGACGAGGAGGAGGAGGCACCAGAAGCTGCACGGTGCTGAGACCCAAGTTTGGTTTGACAGAAATTCAGTCGGGGACTGCCAGCAAGTGCAGCCCGCTGATTGGTTTTGCCACTGAAATCCTTTATTCTCTTAGAAAGAGAGCAGGAGATAAAATAGCCTCTGGGTGAGGAGCGAAGCTGAAGGGGCGATCAGACAAGGCGAGCAGCGATCTGGAGCCAAACAGACGCAGCCAGAGGTGGAAGAAGGCAACAGCTTGACCCACACGGACGCTTCAGAAAGTTCTGCTGACGTCTCCCCGTCCCACAAAGTCTCGCGGTGGTGTCCAGGGTCCACGTGGAGGCGCTTCAGCTGTCCCGGGGTCGGCCAACATCCCGTCAAACGTCCCCATCAGCCGTTCAGCTGCCTGTTGGTGACGTTGACAGCGTGGAGCCCGACGGCAGCCAGACACAACAGGGGAGTCCTGGGGGGGGGTTGGGGGGTGGCGACGGACGGCCGTCCTCAGCTGAGCCCCACTCAGCAAACGAAGACTTTATTAATGAGTCGCAGCTGCGGAGGACAGGGAATTAAATATCTGCCCTGACCTTCTTAAACAACAGAAAATGAGAAACAAACCACATTCAGGTCATCACCTTTGACCTGTGCACGCTCAGAAGAGCGGATTTATGAACGTTTAGTCTATTTTTGTTGCTGAATCCAAATATAAACTATCAGCTTTGGGCAAATATGGAAATATATCATATAATCATCCCCGTACATGCGGCTTTAGCCAAGGAGCTACAGATAGTCTTGTGTTTCCACTCCAGCACTTCTCCTTCACTTCTTTGGTCATTAGCATTAGTTAGCATTAGTTAGCAGCAGCATTATCCAGAACCTTCCGTCTTTGCAGCGGTGCTGTGACGCATCAGCCAATTTGTTCCTGCAGCCAAACATCAGATAATCGAGTGGAAATATACAAGATAAGATAAGATAAAGTTTTTTGATCCCACATCGGGTAAATTCACATGTTCTGACATGTGTTCATGACTTGCTTCCACCTTCGGATCTTCCTGAGGGGCTCCTCCTTGTCTCTTTCAGTGCATGTATGTAGCATGTTGGGAGAAGTTCGGGAGTGTGTCACATGTTGCCCTCTGACCCCTGGAGGTCAGGTCATCATAATAAAGCCTTTCACCACAGACTGCACTCAGTCTCTCATCAAAGATTTCCTGCTCGGAGCTCAGAGAGCAGAAGGACGTGACCTGTGGCCGAGTCTGGTCACCTTCTTCTCCAATAGAGTTTTTCCCCATCCTGTTGCTGCTGGCCTGAGGGCCAAAAGCGGCCCCACTTCAATCCAGAAGTCCAAGAATTATGATCAGCTGGCCTCAGGGATATCTGTGATAAAGACCAGTATTGTGTCCCTCCTAGGGAGACGCTCGGTCTTGGGTCGGTCCATAACGTGGGTCGTGACCTCTTGAAGCTCTCAGATGGCCTGAAAGCTTTGCCTTGATTGTGATGTTGAGAGACGCCATCGTTGGAATGAAGATGGTGAAATCGATGGCCAGAGAAGAAGAGAAGATGACCTCCGCTCGTGTGCGCCGGTGCTTTGATCTTTCCTGCTTTTTCATCCTCCCTAACACAAGGACTGTTCATCAGTTTCCACTTTAAACGGCCCCGTTAGTGGCCTCAACCTTCTCCGTCCGTTCACCTTCAGCACCTTTAAATAACAACCTCGGAGTCTAACAGCAGATCTGTAGACTTTTGATAGTTTTAAAGCGTTTGCACGGCCCAAACTTGAACCTTTGACCTTGTTTTAGGGTATAAAAGCCTTCGCTGCAGCTAAGGAAGGGCTGCTGAAGGTTGTTGGAGAGCAGACAGCAGCTCACACATCCCCGGGGTCAGTTACCTTAAACTGTTGCAGCGGTCACAGCTGGTGGCTCCAGATTAGCACCGACCATCTCACAAGTATCGTATACGCTCCCTTTGGCTCCCCCAGGGCTGCAGGGACGTCGTCCAAGACAAAACACAGATTGTTTCCGTCACACAAAGCACAATGAAGCCAGAGAGAGTGTGTGTGTGCTTCTGTGCACACATAGCAGGTCTGTGCGGGGGTGGGGGGGGTGTAGGGGGGGCAGCAACGCCGCTGCCGGAGGGGAACGTGGCACCGCCGCTGCTCCCAGCTCCCGGCGGCGTTGATGTTTACCCTCTGCAGGCTCCTTTTGAACCGCCACTGTCGAGGCCGCTGACGGAGACAGGAGAGAGGAGACGCTGGAACACATCAGAGGATCCAAACGGTTCCCATATTTACTGTGAACGTTCCCAAAGTGGGAAGAGACAAATGAATTTTCCAGTTTTCCGGCACTGTCGGATGCCTGTATCACCATCTTCCTGGCTGCATTCACACCCCCGGTCGGGGCTGTGAAGTGACCCCAGCAGAACTGTCACCTCTCGTAGGGGCAGTAATGGGCCCAGCAATATATGATGTTTTATTAAGAAACACTCACAGAATCAGGACTCTGGGCAGTGAAGAGGACGGCCCCCTGCTGGGAATGACCACCGAGCCTCCAGCTGTGCAGGAAAGGAGAGCAAAGGTCTCTGTCTTTCCACCTGTTTTCCACTTGGGTTGTCACCAGTCAGCAGTTTACCAATGAAGTGTTCAACTGTGAGAATTATACCTGCACTTGTTTCTAAAATGATTGAAGGAAGAACACTCAGCTTTTAGTGCAGCTCCTCCTGCTTTTAGCACTCCAGAGTGTCAGAACATCCCATTTTAGGTGACAGCGCTTTATCACACATCTACTCTTGGCAACATGGGTGGGGTGGACACCAGGACATGTCTCCTTAATGCTGAAAAATCATTAAAAAAAAAAAATAAAAAAAATATGGCTGCAGCGTTAAATTCAAACATGAACCTATCAGAGAAAAGAAACCTCGAGGGTGCAGCTCCAATCTGAACTCCCGGGATCGATCCATTAAAGTGAAATCTCTAAGTTTGATGATCACTTTTGAAGTGTTTTCTGATACGTTTCCAGAATATCAGTGAGGAATCTGCCAGGTGATCGAGCAGCAGCTTGTAATTCTGTTCGGAGCAGGAAGAGCGCCATCCCAAAACCCCCCGTCGTGCCTTCAGTTCTGTCCATTAACGAAAAGGACAAAAGCAAAAGAGCCATTTGGAGCGAGTGGTGTCAAAAACCGCAGCGACTGCCAGGAACCATTTTAAGCAGATGTCTGTTTGGACGTGGCCCTGAGCTCCTGTCCCCATTTAAATATAGTGATTTGAGTGGAACACAAGCAGCGGGAGATGGCCCAGCAGCCAGCGCGAGCATTCAGGGGCTCGCTAATGACCCTCTGGGGTCGGGGGGTCACCGGAGTAAAAGCAGATCAGAGAGGATGTGGGGCCAGCAGCCAGGACAGGGGCCATAAATCTCATCCACTCCCAGAGGAAGCCATCTTTTTTCCCACTTGCCATCGGAATTAAAATACAATCACAATCGTCACATTGTGGCTCCCACCAGAATGACAGGCCTGGGAGGCCGGACGGGGGACGGGGGACGGGGGACACGGGGGGGGTTGTTTATTTTTGGCTCACAGATGAGAAAACTGCTGCTCAGTTGGGGGGGGGCAATGCTATCGAGCATTTGCAACAGCATCATAGCTTTGCCGTAAAGTTTACTGATGCAGCGCTACTGCAGTGGGAAACATTTGTCCTTCACGCACGTGTTCCCGGAGGACGGACGGACGGACGGACAGACCGACAGCTGCACTTTATGGCAGACAGGGCGCGAGATGGTTGGATGGTTTTCATCCCCGCTGGCTGCTGAAGCACCACACGTGCTTTACGCTGCCCAGAGAAACGTAATCCACTTCAGGCTTTAACTCACAGGACAGGAAGTGATGTCACACACCTCCGCTAACAATTATTACTTCTCCCTGATGTCATTATAGATCCTTTTAAAGGTACATTTTTATTTTAAAAAAGCACATTTAAGTTTTCACCTTCAGTTTGAATTATTTTTAGTGTTGAACCAAACTGTTCAGCTAATCATTGAAGGTTCAAGCTTAACAAAACAAAACAAATAAAACATCATTTTTCAAGAAAACCAAGGAGGCGATCCACGAAAAAATGAACACGCACAAGCATGCCTACAATGAATGTCAGTAGATCTGGGTGAAATGGATTGTTTGTTTTCATCATAATCACTCAGTCCTGCTGTGCTAAAGTGCTGTTTTGTGTCATCAGATCAGAGTTCAGTGAGATTTCATAGAAGTTATCTTCTAACAGATGTCTCAAATCCTTAATTTGTTAACCTTCTGTAGTCTGTGCTCAAAGTTATCCAATTTTCTAGAGGGGAGCACGTGTTGAGCCATCTGCTACTGACCCAAAGAAGAAAGAAAACACCATTTCTGTTGAGTAACGCGACCTTTTACACCCCCCTGCCCATCACCACCGCATCTGCTGCAGCCCCACATGAGGGACAGTAACAGTAACATCAGTGATTATATAATACATGGTTATAGATTCTGTTAGTTATTTAACAAAACCCCCAAACCCATTGTGCTGATCATAAAAGCCAACTGGAGCACAGTACTCACGTGTGTCTCGGTGCGGTATTTTTTGGTTTCTTTGTGCCCTCTAGTGGGCGATAAAGGTAATACAATCCTCAGGTAACATGAAATGACCATCATACAGTTTTGTTAACAGCTAATATATATATATTTTAATTTATTAACATGAAAGTCAAATTTAAAAGTTGTTAGATACATATCCTAAACTTAGATACATGTCTTAGACAAATGTCCTTAATTAAAAGGCACATCACACATTCGTACCCAACCTATAAAATCAATGATCAAATCAACACATTTAACGACACATTTATACACAATCTGTACAAGTCTGGGAGGAAACGAGGGACCGCCTGAGCAGCTGCAGGTCATTTCAACACAACATGGTAGCTGTCGGTACTTTCATCTGTGGTGACATAAAAATTTAGAGAAAGATCAGAGGTCTAGAGGACACAGAGGTTAGTTCAAAGGTCAAAGGTGATGATTGTACCCCTTATTGAACTCAGGATGAAGCTGGTTTCCTCCCTGAAGCTCTGCACCACCTAAAACAGGTGAAGGTTTCTGTTGTTGCTCAATTTATTTGATTTTATTGGTTATTTCAGCCCTTTAGACGAACGCCAGACGTCAAGGGTGCGACTCAGGAGGTGACAGGCGAGTAGTCGTACCTCATCAGAGACTAATATGTGGATCCCGTTGGGGTGTTGTTGGTAAATGTGCGTAATTTGCTGTGGAGAGATGCTGTAGAGTACAGCGATCTTCTCAGACAGGTCCGACAGGGTCAACTCATCAAGGTATAGAGCCTGGTAGACTGCAGAGAAGGATGAGAAGCTCCTGAGGACTGAGGACCATCACTGGAACCAGAACATCCCCTCTGCAGATCTCTTCCTAATGAGTTATTTCTATCATGCACGTACCGTCTCCACCCACAGGCTTGATGGGAGATGGAATTCTGTCCTGCTGCTGACACACATAGATGGTCAGACGTGGCTGAATATACCTGAAATATATGAGCAGCAACTGCTAGAACAGCGATGTCTCCACAGAAACTGTAGGAAGGACGGCCTTTCTCAGCTCCCACACGGTCTCACCTTCCTTTCATGCTGTTGAAGAGGCGAATACCATCTGCTGGACCACAGATCTGGATCAGATCTTCCCTGCTCATCCTCAGGAGGTCACCACCTACAAGAAGACCAGCAGAAAATCTGCTCCCCACTGCAGAAGGTTGTTTTTTGTCCCTTAATGAAATATTCTTCATCTACATGATTCATATTTTAGGATTATTCCCCCCTCTTCATCTGACTGATTCCAGTCCTAACATGAACATCTCAACCCTGGATGCACCGTCTCTGTGGTTACCTGAGAAGCTGGAGAAGAGCCGCGAGAAAGGTGAGAACCTGTGACGGTGCAGCCACTGCTGAGTGTCCTGCGGTGAGGACGATGGCACAAGGTGCTACATGTCAAAAAGAAGAAGAGCCCTTGAAATGAGTAAAGCAGCACAGACGCCACTGTCCCCAAATAATGGCCTAAAAAGAATAAGAGAGCAACGTTAACCATTTTCATGCTGCACTGTTCTCCGTTACTTACATCAGAGCAGCTGGGCACCGGCAGTTCTTGCTGGGTTGGTGAACAGTTGCTATAGAAACGTGCACATGAGGAAGAAGAACAGATATGGAAGAGTAGATGAGTGCTTTTGTTGGCATTACTCAGAAAAACAGGTTTCTTCCTACAATGATTTCATTTGAGTAACTACCTTTGGAGCCTTCTGTATTATAATTTAGCTCAACTTATTCCAGCAGTTGACTTATGTTACATAACGTAAATACATGCAGTAAAACCTACAATATATTTAAATACATTATCATATATGGTCCAGTTACTGTAATTTAGAACATTTTATAAAATGGTATTTTTCCGGGGTTAATCCGACATTTATTTTGTTAACTTGTCTTTGGTCAGAGTGTTCAGCCTCCGCGTCACTAGGTGGCGCTGTGACCATCACAGTTTCCATCAAGCTTTGATCTGTGTTGGCTCACCCGTCCGGGAAGCCACAGGAAGTTGGTGAGTTGTGGTAAACTGGTGACGGATTGTTGCTACTGCTGCTGCTGCTTCCACCGTTGAGGATCATCATGCCTGGCGCATCAGGCCAAGGAGAACACTTGGAAGCAAAAAGGAAAAGTTCTAAATGCAGCTGTTTGGGAAAGTTTGTGAAATGATTCACAAATGATTCTTCTGTTGTATTATCTAATATCCCCCCCCCCCCCCCCCCCCCCCCCAGTCAGGGTTCTATTATGATGATAGTCCTCATAATTTGGGATCTTTTTCGCCCACAAAACGCGCGGCGAAACATGAGGCGATTGAGCTTCATGGTCTTCTGACATGGACACTTGGGACCAGTCGGGTGAGGACGTTACTAAATGTGGGCGGTGCCAGCTGCTGGGGTCACCCCCAGGGTCGCCCCTCACAACAAATGTCCGTCTGCTATTCTGCAGCTTCGGCAGCTTTCACTGGAGCCCCAAGTGGCACCGACACAAGGTCAGGGGGGACAGATCTAGACCAGGCTCTGGATCTAGCCCAGGCTCTGGATCTAGACCAGGCTCTGGATGTAGACCAGGCTCTGGATCTAGACCAGGCTCTGGATCTAGCCCAGGCTCTGGATCTAGACCAGGCTCTGGATGTAGACCAGGCTCTGGATCTAGACCAGGCTCTGGATGTAGACCAGGCTCTGGATCTAGACCAGGCTCTGGATGTAGACCAGGCTCTGGATCTAGATCAGGCTCTGGATTATAGACACGAATCATCTAGAAGTGTTGCTGTTTGTAGATGACTGATGAAACCAGATTGGACCGGAGCAGAGGGCGCTGAGCCGCCTCATATCCCGGTACTGAGGGTTCAATCATTGACAGAGAGCCACCCGAAGAGGACAAACTTTGAAACAAAGTGGTGGAAAACGATTAAAGCAACACATTAACCTGGATGGGGCCTGTGGGGGCAACAATGTGGGGGAACCACAAAAATACAACCCAGGCTGGAGAGTCTCATAATCATTATATGAGATTAGATAATACAACAGAAGAATTTACTACAGTGGGGGCAATAAATCACGGCGGGGCGGCTGGGCTGGGGGCAAACAAAGGCTGCTGGTGTCACTTATGTAACCGGAAGATGTGGCCTCACCTCCTTCAGCACTGTGGTGTCATGGGAAAGCTGATACTTCTCTCTGTCTTGGGGGGACTTTTTATCGGTCTTTTCTCTGTCCGTCTTCAGTTTGCGGTCGGCTCCTTTAGGCTTCCAAAAACAGAGCAGGCGTCATTGAAGGCACCACGAGTGTGACACAACAGGAAGCTGATGAGGAGTTTACCTTGAAGACTTTAACCTGGCAACTGGAAGAATGGACGTGCTCCATGTATTCCCCACTGTCATTGGTGGTGAACGTGTCCACCTGGATGCGGAACGGCACACCTTTCTCCCCGCCGTGCTTCCTGGGCGTGAACTCGGTACTGATGCAGTTCACCTGTGGCACAGGTGGGAAACACCCAGTGTGTTGTGGGCGTTTGGGCTTCGACCAGCTGAGGGACGGGAGTCTCGCTGTCTCACCTGGATGAACGCGGAAGCATTTTTGACGGGATCCCAGAGAAACTCCACGGTGTTGAGGTGCAGAGGGTGTGAGCAGGGCTCCAGAATTCCCACTGATAACGGAATATCTGCAAACATTCACCATCACATCAAGAAAAACACCCCATCTTGAAATCAGTCCGAAAAGAAACAGGAAGCGAGTGAGGAATGAGGCTGGTGTGACGATGTTTGTGGGTCGTGGTTCAAAGGCGTGGACGCCATTAGAGTCAGAAGAATCACTACAAATAAAGTGATTAAGCGCTTGGCCACTGTGGGTTTTTCATCTGGTTGGACGGGACCTGGCTGAGGAGAAGTACTGACTTTAAACTTTAAAGCCGTCCAGCCCATCGCTCTGGTTTGCCTTCATTCACAAGAACTAAGCTAACAGCTAAGCTAAGACTGGTTCATCGTATGAAACAGGTCAGGTGTGATCTGTCTGTGTCTGTGGGGACTTCCTTCTGAGCTGACACTTCAGTTTTGGTTCTATATGAGTGAGCTCGGACACGTCCGCTGACCTATATCCAGGATTCGGTCTCCGGGCCGGTTCCACTTCCACCCCTCGAGCTGCTGCTGCTCCATGTACTGCAGGCGGCGCTCATGAAACACCACTCGCACGATGCTCTGCGAACAAACAGGATGCGTCGGTTCAGCCGAAGCAGCAGGAATCGAGGTGTTGGCACTGACCTCCAGTGGCTGGAGAGGGGAAGTGCAACAGAGATGCAAAACATTGAAACACATTTGAAATGCTAAGAGTGCGGCGGATTGATAAGTGCTCGCTAACGGCCTTGAGTGCTCGTCCCCCATGTCCATGCTGAAGCGGGGAAGCAGATGGGAGGGAGGCTTCCTGGTGCCTGAGAGGGCGTCATGTGTTTGTGCAGACGCCACCTGGCTCATTCTTGTGTTTCCCACGTGCTCCCGCCAGCGTGAATGTTTGCAGCCGTGGCAGCCTGACGACGGAGATGCTTCCAGCGGACGCACTCACACGTGCATGAAACCAAGTGGCTCCTCGTCAATATGAAGCCGGCGTGTCAACAAAGCGCCACGAGTCTGAGTTTCAGTGGGTGACCGTTGAGGATTATTTTATGCTAAAGAATCAGAAAGTCTGACGACTGTATTCCCAAAGTCACAGTTTCATCCTGTTGCCAGTGGGCTCGTCTACAGGGTGGACCCGAGCCTCGCGGCCCAGTACTGGACCTCAGGCCAGTAAACGCAGCCAAACGTACAGTCAACCAGATTAGGAGAAACATGAGAAGTTACCTTTACGTATTTCCTGCTCGTATCGGCGTATTCTGCTCTCTTTCTGTTGAGCATACGGATTTCATAGGACTGACCTTCAAGAAGGAAAAGAATCCATGAGAAATGAAGACAGCTGCTGATGCAGGTTCTGTTCTGTTGCTCATCTCACCAGCAGATCGGAGTGATCATCTGGTACCGGCTCAGTTTAACTGTCTGCTTTGTGCTAAACCCTCCATCCAGGAGGACAGAGGCTCACCTTGGTTCAGATAAGTGAGGCTCTCTTCCTGCTGTTTGACAGCCGGCGACGTGGCGGCACACAGGATGTACTGGAACGGGCCCGACGGAGCGGCGCTCTCAGCCATGAGCCTCGCCTCCTCATTCTTTAGGAACGGAGCCAAAGCTTCTCTGGAGAAACAAACGCAAACACACAACAAGACTTGGGATAAGATAAAAAGAAGACAATGGCAACGGAACAAAGGTGGAACACACACACACTCACACACACACTTATGTACAGTAGTGTGCATGTAGTGGTCAAATGTGTTTCTACTGTAAAAATACTTGAACTGATCTAAATTTTAGAGCCGTCGGTGGATGAAAAGGTGAGCAGGACAGCAGCCGTCATCAGCATCACTTGTATAAAATAGAGATTTTGTTGCTAGCACAACATAATCAATAAGTGGGTTTTGGTATTTGTGTTGAATATTGTACATAGACTTTAATCCTATTCATGATTTAAGTGTGTAATTAAACCTTTATTACTGTAGCATTAATTACAACACTGAGCAACTTTAGAGAAGTTTGCATGTTGAATATTTGCCAGGTGAAATCTTAAAAAAAGAGACGTGAAAGGTGCGCGTACGTGTCATTCCTGCCTGCACTGACCCTGAAGTGTGTATTACCTAATGTAACTGGCAGAGTGCTGCTGGTGGTAGGACTCGGGCTGGGAATGGCAGAACAGCATATTCTCCCACAGCGGCGTCTTGGTAAATCCCAGGCGAGCGGCGTGACGTGCAGAGTCGGGCAGAGGAGGCGACTTGGCTCCTGCGGCAGCTTTGAGAGGTTTGCGGCCGAAGCTCCGAGCCCACCTCTTAAAAATGTCCTGCTGATGTCATCAGGATAAACTCCCATGAGCATGCTTGTGATGAACTTTGAGAGGTGGAGCAGGTGAGCCCTCCCTCTGCACTGGGCATGCTGGGAGAAGGCGTTCGGCAGCAGCTTCAGCTCACCGTTTGTTGACACTGAAGCTCGACTTTAGTCTCAATCGGCACGGTGAAGGAACGGCGACGGTGGAAATCAAGCTGTGTCGGACGCAGCTTTCTGTCAGGAAATTAGCAATCAGATGCTTCGTTCGAACATAAAGAGCATAAATAAATGTCGACTTAAAATAAGACTTTGTCAATAAAGTCAAAATTCTGAGATTGAGTTCGATTTTCGCCTCAGTGCTGATGGTCAAACAACCAGTTTGGTGGCGACGAGCGTTCGACGGATCTTCAGCATTAATGTTTCAATGCAAACTCTTAAATGAAAGCTGAGTTTTGGGTGAACTGCACCTTTAACACAAACCTCAGCAGCTGCTGGCGCGCTGCAGATTATCCTTTAGGTGAAGGAGAGATTAGCAGCAGGTCATGTGACGTTCTGCCAAGGTTAATGTTTACAGGTCTCAGCACTTGGAAATGGATGAAGATCATTGAGGAGTCAAATCAAAGAGGGTTTAAACCGGGCCAAACACCAGATCATCACCCGGGTCAGTTCCATTCTGCTTTATTTCTAGAGCAAACATTTTCTGTACAAGGTTGCAAATCTATCACAGGTGAAACACTAAAACAGAAGGATGTATAAATACAGGCAGGAATATTTGATGGTCAACAGAGGAAACAAAGTTGTGGAAGATACAACATGCATAGTGGAGAGTGTGTGATGTCCCGGCGGACGCTGGCGGGCGAGCGGCGCTTCCTCCCAGCGTGCAGATGTGCCGAGACAGACGGGTGCGACAGACAGTGAGACAGACAGGTGGAAAGCAGACAGGAGCGTACAGCAGACCTGAAATCATCTACAGTACATATTCAGGGTTTTTTTTAGCATTCGTTTAATCGCGATGTTACATTTGTTGTGAAATGTTTGTCTTCTTATCTGCTTTTTTGCTACCGTCCAATTAAAGGGCCTCTTGGTGGCTGCCTACAGCTCCACTGGGAGCCCAACTGAGTTAAAGGGATAATTCACCCGAAAATGAACATTCCTCATCCCTCCGCCTCTGCAGCAAGGCGCTTCATCCTCCTCGGTCTGATGCTGAAACCCCTCCGACCTTCTGGAACGTTCCCATATTCACGTGAAGCCACTGAGTGAGGAGGCAGCGGAGCGTGATGCTGCCAGCAGGCCGGCAGGAGACAATTACACCCAAACCTGGTGTAGAAGCAAAAGCCCAAAGTTGTGTCTGGCAGGCACCTGGAGACGCGGCGGCGGCGGCATTAAGGCTTGCTTTCTTTAACCCCTCACCAATATGGCGGTGAGGAGATCAAAATAGGCCAAAAGGAGCTGGGATCAATAACTACGTGTCCACGAAGGTTCCCGTTCATCCAGGTCACGCTCATCAAAGCGGAGCGGAGCTGTTCCTCCTCTCATCTGGGGGGAGCTGAGACCACCGGTGCTCCCACTGTAGGAAAGGACTGAACGACTCCCACTGCACAGGCTGCGTCATTATTAGCTGCCTTTAATTATTAAGGGTCTTAATTAGACTAAGGCCCTCAGGGGAGTCGCATGGGTCACATGACACCAGAGTCAGGGGAGAAGTACCATCTTTAAGCAGGGGGGCAAGACCCCGCCCATTCACACCTGGGTGTAAACATCACAACCATGTGGTTTCCTCAGACCTTGGTGTTGCCAACAACCCTTAACGGCGGCTAATAATAAACCAGCAACAGCCGCTCGTTGGTCCAGCAGCAACAAAACAGCCTCAACTCCCTCCAGACTAGTCAGAACATCCTCCAGTTTCCTTCAACATTCCAGCTGAATGTTAGTGAGCAACTACTGTCATGTAAATGCACAAGAAAACGTTCAAATGCAGAAGGTAAATAATAATAATAATAATATCTGTATATATCATTCAGAAGGGGGGGTTCTCTTTGACACCAAGATAAACTGCTCGTTTGGAGGTACCCACCCACAGAAGATGATTACAGTAACATTGTTGACTTAAAAAAATCAGAATACTGACTTTTGGTTAGTGACACTCCAACAGTCGCCAACTTCCAAACCAAAGTTAGAGCCATCTGATGATGTCACAAGTGCACTTTCACAGCCAATAAAACCATCTGAAAGCAGACCCGGGGTTGATGCGAGCTATTTGTGCTGCCGTGCACGTTAAACTGCTCACTGTTGTGACTTGTTTTTCCTGCTCGGGCTGTACAGAGTATGTACAAAAGAGTCAAAGCAGACCAACACTGTTTGTGTCGTTACAGTTTAAGAACACTGGGGGCGCCGTTTTGCAGTCACGTTTTGACAGTTACCGTTTGGACTGTCCTGTTCTTTCCCAGTCCAGTGAATAAGGCCTGTAAAGTCTTCTAACATCTCCTGGTGGGACTTAATCCAACCTCTCAGCTCTGTGGAAAGTTCCAAACTGGCAAAAACACTGAAAGTTTCCATCGGCTCAGTTTCTTCTGCCTGCTGATTGACTTGAAGACAAGTTTATCTGTACACTTCAGAAAATCCAGCGGTGCCTAGAAAACTGCAGAAGATGCTAAGGATTGTCAGTGCCCCCCCCCTCCCCCGAGCCTCCACCTTACTGTGATGGAGGCCTTTGAGTATCCTAATGATTCCAGGGGCTCAGGTGTCCCGGGGCCTGTGCCCGTGGTGGGGCCACCCAAGTCAAACAGGTCCATGACAGAAGCGCCATGATGAAAAAGACCTTTGGTCTATTTTTCCCCTCACCTCGTCACGGGTCACCACGTCTGGGCACAGACCCGAGGAGAAATGTGGGTCAAGGCGGGCGGGTGCGATGTAAGGTGGGTGTTTCCAAAGGCAGCGAGGGCCTAGATGGTTGGACAAGCACGGCTTGGGTTCTCGACCCAGTTTACTGGAAAGGAGCTGGACTCTCCAGCATCAGTGGAACATCAACACTGGGCATGGTGGAGGGGCGTGCTGCTGACCTCCACTCAGAAAGCCCACTGACCTGCCCTGCTGGGGCGTCTGTCTCTGGGTTAGGCTGAGGTCATCAGTTCCTGGTGGTTCTGGATGTTATAGCGCTGTCTTGGTTGGAACATAGCAGGGGGACCTGCGACAGTGCCCCTGGTTTGGCAGTGGTGGTCCCAGCCTTTAGGAAGGGGGGCGGAAACCTGTGTTCCAACTACAGTGGGATCTCATTCCAGTATCTTGGGATCTTGTCCACAAGTGAGGGAACAATGGAGCGGGAGGTCTGAGAGGTTGATGGGTACAGCGTTAGAGCTGATGCAGACGACGTACCGGTCTACTGTGGTGAAGGAGGAGCTAAGCCGAAAAAACCTTCCTCCACAGGATGTCTGGGTTCTATTTTAGGGCTTGAGTATTTGGGACGCTGCTCTGCTGCGTCAATAGGAGCAAGGTGAGGTTAGTTAAGATAGTTAAGGTTCAGATAGTTAAGATGCCACCTGCTGAGGTTTTCCAGCCACTTCCCCCCAGAGGAGACCAATGACACACTGGGAGAACTACATCTCCCAGCATGCCTAGGAGTGCCTCTGGATTCCCCAGGAAGTGGCCGGGGAGTCTGAGCCTCTCTTCTTAGGCTGCTGCCCCCTGCTCTGACTCTAGTTAAGGGCTAGAAGGATGAATGGATGGATGGATGAATGAATGAATTGTGTTGCTTAAGAGTTACAAAGTTCAATAAATTAAGAGGATAGAGCCAATACTGAAGCTCTAATTAAATTTAAAGATTAAAGTTATTAAATTAACTAATAACTTTATGATAAATAAAACAATTCAAACTGCTCACACACGTAATATCGACCCTTCCGTCACGTTCTTCCCTTCCGCATTTTTGTTCTCAACATTTGGTTTGATGCTGCCCTCAACCATCTGGGCCCCTTCACTGCACATCTGCAGCAGATGACCCACACTAAGCGGCTTGTAGCGACATCAAAGCAGAACAAAAACGGGCTTCGTGTGATGAAAGGCGGTGCGGAAGAACAGAAAAGTGCATTTCCCTCCAAAAAGAGCTCTCTCCACCAGTCCAAACCCAACTCAGAGTTACATTCATGAGTTTCTATAGTGACGGGAGGGGGAGGAGCTTAACATAAACGGTATCTCCAGAGGAAGAGCTCGGAGATGCTCCAAGTCAAGACGCAATCTTCGACCGCCATCCATCCACGTGTTAGCTGAGGCCGTTAGCTGAGGCCGTTAGCTGAGGCCGTTAGCTCTGTGTGGACACGTCCGAAGAGCTGCTGCTGTTGCTGTTGGTGGTCTGAGCTCGTTTGATGTACAGATTCAGCAGCTTCATCTGAAGACAAACACAAGAAGGGAAAGAGCTCGATGATGAAGCAAGAGGAGCATCACACATTTTTGTTTTCAAATGAAGATGAATGGATAAAACTCCATGACACATTAAATTTGTAGCAATGAAAAAGGAGGGTGAAAAGGGAAGGTCTCGCCATTGAGGGGGAAATTACCCTCAACACTTGCATAACCCCCAAACATGTGTAATAAAAAAGGACAAAAACCGGGTGCTTTAATCACTGCCTGACCAGCTTGAACCAGTTCTAGAAATTAAAACATTGGAAGACGATAAGACTTTACATCTGTTGCCACTGTGTGTGTGTGTGTGTGTGTGTGTGTGTGTGTACCTTGCTGCCCGTGAGCTGTGTCAGGTGGGGCTTCAGGTCCTCGCCAATCACCGAGTACATAGCCACCAGACAGAACACGCTGGCCTTGCGAACGCTGCTCTCTGTGTTGTCATAGCCCTGTGGAAACGTTAGGCAGCATCAGGCTCCGTGCACATGCCGGCGTGCATGCGCGCACACACACACAAGGGGTCAGTTGGAACGTGGGAGGAGCCGCTGGGGCAGCAGAGTGTATGTAAACATTTCCAGGGACAAATAAGGCAAATCATTTCCACTGTCCAAATATGCACATTGTCCAAATAAGCCTAACCTGACGCAGGTTTTTGCTGCTGCAGTATTTATTCCTCAGCCTGGAATTCAATCCAAAAAGTGGAAGAATTGGGAGTTTTTAAAGGAAAAGATTTATTTAAACCTCACATGCTTGAGTATTTGAAGCCTCAAATGTGAGGATATCCTCTGAATATCGTTGAAAACCTTTCATCGGGGTTCAGAGAATCCTGTGATGCAGAAATCAGCTGATTCCAACCAAGTGAAAGGTTTTCTGTGGGCATTTTCACGGAGTCTCAAAGACGTCTCTGTCTCAATGTGCAGCTGCCAAAGGCAGCCTGCAACTTCTGACCAAGACGGTATTAAAGGTTTGTGTGACTGAAATCAGAAGCAGGAAAAAAACGTGTGTGTGTAAAACAGAGCTGTGCCAGCTCATCGGACCTGCAGGAGTCCAGGCATGATGTCAGGCAGCAGCTGCACCAGGGGCTCCTTGGGGATGCGTTCAATGACTTTGGTTTGCATCTTAATGGCAGCCAGGTTGATGGGGTAGTCGGCTGTCTGCACGATGGGGCACAGCACCTTGATGCACTGCTCCGAGTGGATGGAACCAGCCAGCGTGGATGCAGCCTCCTCGGCCGCACGTACGACCTGAGAGCAGAGCAAAGGATGTAGGAACCCAGAGACCCCCCAGGCTGCTTGATGATATTTGGGCAACAAGCATTTCATTTCACAGAAACCAAAAACTCTCACACCTCCTTATGAGAATCTTTATGAGCCTCCAGCGTCTTCATGATGGTCAACTCCGCATAGTTTTTAAATCGGGCTGGCTGGTTCTTTAAAATCTCTTTCAACACCCGCAGGGCCAGCGCACGGATGGTGTGCTGGGCAGGACATAAAAGTAAGATCAGAACTCTAATCCCAGCCCCCAATACTGGCCAACGTGAGCGGAGAGGACCTACATCTTTGTCTCCCAGTGTCTCCAGCAGGAGCAGGAGGAAGGTTTTAAAGTGCTCGTCCCACACGGCCAGGTTGTCCTCTCGAGTGATCTTCAGCAGCTCCACCAGGGCGCCCTTACGCTCCTCGGAGCGCTCGTTGTGGTTGGATAGCTCCTTTAGCAGGTCAGCTACCATGTTGGAGCGGTCCTGACCAACTGAGAGAAAATAGCCCCCATCAGTTCACTGTCACAAACTTGGCATTTGACATTTACATGACTGTAAGAAAAGAAAGAATTCTGAAAAGGGTGAGGGCCATTCCCAAGGAGGTTCTGCATTTTTTAAATTCTGATTAGTCTCTCACAATCTTTTAGCTTCAGAATTTGGAATCTACTTAAAAAGCAGAAACGCCAATTTTTGGAGACTAACATCGTTCTGACCACAAGAGTCCCAAAGAAACGTAGTCTCTGAAATTTGACGTTGAAAAATAAATGAAACATTTTCATTCCATCACCGAGGTTCCCTTTATGATGAGGGAACCACAAGCACGTGAGAACAAAGAGGGGAAAATCCAACATTCATGAACAAAATGATGGAGTGTGGAACTGAAAAACGACACAAACATGAAAAACGAGCGAAGCGAAGGAGACGTCGGTTAATCAGTCGGTTCAGTTAGTGGGATCAGACGGGGGAGGCATCTTTACCGGGGGCAAACACCTTGGGCAGCACCAACTTGTTTTCACCACTTTCCTGACGTCGGCCTGGAGAGGAGGATGAGGGTGGGGGTTTAAGGAAGAATGGAGGTGAGAGACAGAGGGGGGGTGCAGAGTAAATGATGTTATGACTGAAACAGCAGCTGCACACTCACAAGGCTGTGGTCAACATACTGTCTATCTTTGTTCCATGTCGTGAGCAAACAGCAGAAACAAATACTGCTCTCTGTGTGAGACCTCAAAGCTGGACACCACTCATTAATATTCATGTCTCCATAACCACAGAGTGGCGGTCAGAAGAGTCTGAAGGCTGGGATGATATTAACGCCTGACAAATGAATCTGATGGTCGCTGAGTGCTGGAAAATGGTGACAAACATCAAAGTTTCCCAGGAACTCACAGTCACGAAACTGCTCCACGTCATCATCAAAGACGGCCTCCTTCAGCGCGCTCTTGTCATATGTGCAGATGGTTTCTCCAAAGCCGTACGGTGTGAACTCGCGGGTGCGCGGCCCAGAGAATGAGCGCGGCGATGGCGTGTTGAGCAGTGAGGTCTTGTTATCCAAGGCGGTCCTCCCCCCTTCAACCACATCTAGACCCAGGCGTGCGTCGGAGCCTGGGGAGGAGGCCACGCCTTCGCGACCTGCCTGGAATGAAGACATCGTTGTAAAATACATAACTTACACACGTTTAAGTCTGCTGACGTGCCCCGAGATGCTAACTGAGATGTCCCAGTCAGCCACGGAACACTTCAGTGGGCTCAAGTTGTTTAATCCAAAACTCTGAAATCATCATCCAAACCTGAAATGGGAACTGTGGAGGCAAAAACAACTAATATACATTCACCAATCATCATTCTTCCCTAGAACACTGTTGTTGACGTGAGCAAAAGGAGTTCTGAAGGAAGAGGCTGAAGAATGTTGGCCCTTAGGCTCATAGAGGACAGATGTTTGGCTCTAGCACAGCTCTAGAGAGAGGAAGACTGTTCCACGGAGGCGCAGAACAGCGCCATCTGCTGGTCGCTGGCATCGCTAGAGAAGCTTTATTGGAATAAACCAACTATCACAACACATTTGATCTCTAGCACACATAAATTCACAACAGCCAAGGTCTCTGTGGAACAATCACAAGATCAGAAAACAGTTTCTGTTCTGGACTGATGAAAATGACTCACTGCATCGTCCCTTTTGCCCTCTGGTCTGAGCGGCTCGTTCAGGTCCTCCTGACTCCGGTAGCTGAAGCTCTGAATGGCCTCGGTGACGCCGCGCAGGGAGCTGTAGATCTCCTCCGAGTTCATGTTCTCAGTGTCGTACTCCATCATGCTGCACAGAAAAAGAAACAGCCATTTAAGATGTGCGTATACATTAATTAGCTAAATTACCTTTACAAAACTTTCTGTACGCCGCCCTAACACATCGTAATTGTGTACGGGTTGCAAAAACAGAGGTCATTAGGATAACGTGTAGGAATTCATAAGAAATGCTTAGACAAATGTGGATGAGAACACTGTTACTATGTTAACGTGCACTACCGCACAAATTCTTGCGACACTGCGATTGTGACCTGGTTGTAGCACCGGTTATTAAAAAGTTACAGTTGAATTCCTACCCTGGTTTATTGGTAACTAACGTGCAACAGAGGAGGCAGAACTGCACATGAATCACATTAATTATTTGGAGAAGTTATAAGAGAATAAGAAAGAACTGAGGGAGGGTCTGGCTGAATGAATGGAATTCCGTCCTGTTTCAGTCTGCCTCTTTACCTGGGTGAATATGCTCTGCGCAGGACCCTTAGGGAAGGGGCAGCAGGGGTGGTGTGGGGTGGTGGAGGAGGAGGAGGGGCGGGGGGTTGCTTTGATAGGCCGTCGACACCCCAACCCCACAGCCGACTGCAGCCACACAGCAGGGAAAGAGGAGCGGGGGGGGGCAAGGAAAAAAGGATGGAAATCAGCAAGTGTAGAGCAGAAGAAGAGAAGCAGGAAGAAAGAGAAGGAAAAAGACAAACCCATCTGACTGAAAGTGTTCGTCCAGGTACGAGCTGTGTTAAGAAGCTGTACACCGCAGAAGTAACCACGTAAGATGTTAGTTCTGTGGTGTGTGTACACTGGGATAAAATAGGTCTAATCAATCCCAACCAAACACTGGCTGCACTGATCCTAATCAACAGTGACTAAAAATACTTCAGCATCAAAGAGCCGTCTTATCGTGGTTTACAGCACCGCTGTGGTCACAGGCAGTAAATACTGCAGCTGATTAACACGTGTTTTGCAAGATGTGTTTAAACTGGCCCCTAACCCTACACACAAGTTACGCAATGCTGCAGTAGCGACGCCCGTCTCTCTGAGGCAGAAACACACAGGTGTCATAACCTGTTCCTTCAGCATAACCTCGGAAACTTTGTGTTGTTGAGAGTCCCCGATGACTCTTACCTGCTCCTGTAGTATTAGGAGCCTACTTCTGTGCAAACACCAAGCAGAGGAAGCAGGTAAACGTTAACACACGTGCACGTCCTCTCATCCTCAGGAGCGAGCGAGTCATCATGTGTGAGCAACCAATCAAATCACTCAACAGGCGGTTAAAAGACAGTTGGACAGGACCCGATGTGTGACTGGGGAAACATCTACCTCGGGGAGAGTCCTCCATGGGAACAGTTTGTTGGAGATGTGAGAGGACTGGTCCTGCTGCTGGTGTGGCGCTGGGGCGTCCGGCCAATCGTGTTGCTTGGAGATCCCTGAAAGACATGATGCTTTACAAAAACAGCAAAAAAAAACTCTCGGGCATTTGACAAGCTGCAGAATCATGGATGAGTACGGTATTGGAGTCGTTACTACAGAGCAGGAGACATGCAATGGCCCCATTCTGTCTCTCCTGACTCACCACACTGCTGCTGGTGTTGCTGGAGTTCTTCAGGTGACTGTGGAGCAGCTTTGTGGCTCCATCCTGGAAGGTTTTGGGGTAAAGCTCCCAGCAGCATGGTGAATTCCGGAGTGTTGAGCTCAAACAAAGAAATGAGCACCACCTGAGCCGCCTGCAGGTAGAAAGCACACAGACCCAGCCGGTCAATACTTTAGTTACAAAGATCTAATGGTGTAGATGCTCCTGCACAACCACGGAGGACCAGCATGTGGCAACGATTAATGATAAAGGAAAAACACGTTACACAAAACTGCAGAAAGAGACGGTTTGAAGGCCAGTTTCTTTTTAAGCAGCATTCAGTGCAAAACCATTCAACACATTGTTGCTGCAGCGCGTCGGCATGCAGGTGAGTGAGAATCAAACTTGGAGGACGTTATATTCCTGCTTCTCCAGCAGCTCCGGACGCTTGCCTGATGAACTGAACCAAGCAGTTATTGATCCGTCCCTTTTGTCTTTATTTGACAGCCCCTGTGCACTTTTATTCCTATTTATTTGCTAATGTGTTAACAAAACTGTAATAAATCTGAAGAGTCCATGACAAAGAGTGCGCACAAAGACTAAAGCATTAACAGCATGCAGGAGGGTGTTAGTGTGAGTCAGAAGATCATGTTAATCAAAAAATACAGTTCCAGGCTAATTCAGGGCAAGGAGACACTTCCTGTTTACTGTTTTTCGAGCTCAAATCCATTTCAGTCGTTTTCAATCTGCAAGGCACGGACCGACGGTTAGCTTGTGACAGCAGACCAGTTAAAGCACAAATGCTGGTGAGAAAGAGCTTTCACGGCCTGGAGATGGTTGGTTAGGCAGAAGTGGGGCGTGCCAAAAGAATCGTGTTGGAACAGGCGGTACCTGCTTACACCTTTCCTCCTGGGTGCCCTCAGCAGACAGTAACGCTGCAGTGCTGGACCTGCCAGCTAGCTCCTCACTCACCCAGTTCTGAAGGGTCTGGGGCAAAGGGGCAAAGGGGCAAAGGGGCAAGGCAGAGCGGGTGACATGGACGGCAAACGGAACCAATTGTTAATACCAAAATGAGCCTTTTTTTCAGGAAAAAGGGGGTACCAGGGCTAAAAGCAAAATCGTATGAGTAATTTATGCTGATTTGAATTAAAGTCGGTTCGACCCAGCAGTGGAAAAACAGAGGAGGCCCCAGAGGGAGAAGATAGACGAGGACGGTACCGAGGCTCTGACCAAGGCTTGAACTGAAGCCACTCACACACAGACTGCCAGAGAAATCCAAAAACAGGTGATGATGGTGCCAGGAGCTGCCAGTAATATTTCCTGTCAAATATACATCACTAAGCAGCTTTGAGAAAAGAAAAAACAATCTTTGATTAAAGTACGACCACTTGCTTTGCCTGAAATTTTAATTGTTTAATCATGCATCTGCTGAACCATGATCACGATCGCACGCTGTTTTTCTAGTTCACACTTTGACCTTGCTCCCGAGGATCTGTCCACCGATATGTGAGGAATGCTGGAATTTTCTGCATGTTTACAGTATTTTATCAGCCTCATGTCCCGTCAGGGGAAGATTTCCACGATGGCTCACCTTCCTAACGTCAGAACTTTTGGGTTCGGTGGTCCACGTGATGATCCGAGACACAGCCAGACGCGTTTCGCTGGAGTTTACGAAGTCCGTGGGGTCCATCTGCCGAGCCAGAGATTCGATGTACTTCAAGATGGTGACCTTGACCTGCAGAGACGATGGTCAGAGTTCGTGATGATTTGGACCAACGGTGCCGATAAGTTGTGAGAAACAGCCGTTACCTTCAGATTTGGTGTCTGAGTCTGATCAACAATAAACCTCATCAGAATGTTGAACTGTTGGTCGAATGGGAACGACTCCCTGTCAAATCAGAAAGAATTTCAATTTTAACAATTAAGTGAAGCTGTCTCCATCGGATCCTCAAAAATATAAGTTAATTTGTAAATAAAACGAATTCTTTAGTGATCTTCATCAGATTCTCTGAGTCAAAACAACTCGAGAAAATGGACACGATGTTCTAGTCTTATCTGTCGGATTCCTTCCTCAGACCTTGTGACATCCAGGGCCTTCTGGACTTTAGTCTGAACGGAGCCCAGCAGATCGGCGCCCATTTTTTTCAGCAGCTGAGTGAGCAGGACAAAGAGCCAGTCCTGCAGGTCCTCCCTGTGCACCGTGATGAAGTCCACCAGCGTCTCCAGGAACATGCTGAACACCTGAAAGGTGGAGCTCAAACGTCAACACGCCTGGATGAAAGCGACAGCTGAGCAACAGAGGCTGAAAACACACACTTACTCTCTGTTGTGGCGCCCGCAGCAGGCAGAACATGGAAGGAGACACTCCGTTAGGGCAAAGTCAGGCTGTGTGGGAGCTCATGCAGTGTTTGTGCAGTCGTTACCTTGCTGTGAGGGTCTGCAAACATCCTCGTGAAGATTTCACAAAGTCTTTTCAGCTCTACTCGACTGTGGTGAAGAGAAGACGGTAAAGCTGTTGAGCAACGTTAACCGACTTCATAACATACTCAACGGTTTTCCGACCAGTGAAGGGACCAGCACAGAACCTCTGGCCGCCTCCAGATTTGTGTGCAGCTTGGAGACACGAGTCCCACCTCAGAATTCTTTGGCTCTTGAGGAGGCTCTGCAGGCCCAGCAGACCCTCCTTCCTCTCAGACCAGTTGGAGCTGGCGCAGTGGTTGAGGATCTCTGCCACGTCCTCCGTCTGGCGCAGGTAGTGCGGGATGCTGCCGTTCCTTGAGCTGTAGGAGCATTCCGAGCAGGCGCTAGAAGCGTCGCTGTTGGCGTCGTCATCGGAGTACATGCCCGGCGACTCGAACCGCCGCCTCAGCGGCTTCCTCTGCGAAAGAAGCCGAGCCCATGAGAGAACTGCGCGTGGTTATGGACGCTAATCTCAGTCTGTGAGAAAATAACAGCAGCCATGAGGTCGGGGCCCTGAGCACATCGAGTAGCCATGCAGCAAGTTTAGCCTCCTCTCGTGTTACAGGAAGACAAATCTTTTTAAAGTAACACAAAACTCATGTGAGCAGAGCCACGAGGAATGCAAAGCAACAGACCGCACTTCAAACAGCCAAGCATTATTCCAACTCTTGGGGGAAGTAAATGCAGGAAATAACATCTCAAGAAGAACAAACCTAAAAACAACACTCTAGATGCATGTACCTCAGATGCAACTGACACAAGCATTCAATGCTGAAATAAATGAATAAATAGGGGGGCATCAGCCAGAATGGTGTGTGCATGTTGATGATGTGGGAATAGGAGCCGTGTGTACCTTATTCCTGGAGTCTCCTAATAGCTGAAATGGGGGAAGACAGTCAAGAGGGAAAAGATGAGAAAGAGAGCTGACAGAAAGATGGAAAACAACTCATCTGAGCCTTCAATAAAATAATATGAACTCCAGTAAATGAGTAACGATGAGCCGACTGAGATGTAAATAACAAGAGGAATAAATAGAATCAAAAATAGATTTCTGATGTTTACTGCTAGATGGAATCATAACAGGATTTTCCTTATTATTACCTAGAATTAGCATCACAGTAGTTGAGAAGAACTCACTAGTTGCAATGGTCACTTGTGAAATCTAGACAGGTTAAAAGGTTCCACTGGTGCCTGTCAACAATCCTTGATATCATCACTTTGGGATGTGAACGCCAGGATGCATATTGGGCCTCACATTGGGCTCCTGGAAACCTACCAGAGCATCAGCGACGGCTGCCTCGACCTCGGTGCCGGTGTTCAGGATCCTCATGGCGTTAACGGAAGCTGAGATTCTTGCTTGATGAATCAGGCCGTATCGGTCTGTTTGGGAAGTGGGATCACATTAATCAGACAGATTCCACGTTGGTCGTGTTCATATAAGAGGGTGATTAATGGAGGTCAGGTTCATCGAGGTTCTGGCCTTTCCTAAAGTAAAAGCTTGTTTTAAAGTCTTGGACGACAAATTTCCTTCTCAATTTTGACAGAGGGGATAGTCTTTGGTCCTGGTTTCCTCCATATATGGATCAGACCATGTCATCATTAGTTTGGATGATCATTTTGCTCCATAGTGTTGCTCCCTCTGCCCTACAGACAATACTGTACGTGTGTGTGTGTGTGTGTGTGTGTAAAGGTGCATGTACATACGCTGGGACTGGGAGCCCACTTTGGCTTGGCTGCGCCCCCTGCTGTCCATCTCCCTGCTGCCTGAACTCTGTCTCCTGGAGTCAAGATGGCCTGGACGACAAAGGAAAGAATAAGGAGAAGATTTAAGTCGGTGCGTTGACGCCCAACCCTGAGCAGGAGAAGGATCGTCTGTGACGACAGACTGATAGAAAACCTGGACGAAGGGGGGCGACAGACACCCTGAAAACACTGGAGAGGAGAAACACATTAACTGAATAATTTGCCTCTCAAATTACTGCGTTGTAGTAATGCTATAACACTGTAATGTGATAACCCCCCACAAATGAGAGGAAATAGGAAGAAATGGACAGATACAGCCTTAATGGAAGGAAAAACCAGGGTTATGTCGACCCTGAGCTCGGGTAAACCGACATAAGAGAGGAGGAATCTGAATGTTGACTATGACGGGAGAGCGCGAGAGCTGGTGGACGCGATGCAAGGACCCATCCTTTGCATCATGAAGTCCAAGCTGTTGCTGCCTTCCCTCCATCACCTTCACCGAGCCTCGGCCTGCCACCAGCTCAGTGCCTCTTGGATGTGGAACCTCTCAGTTCCGTTACAGCATCAGCTGTAGGAGCTGCAGTGGCCTTCTCCTATCAAAGAGCCTCCTCACAGCTGGGACTCCTGCCCAGCCTGCTCCTGTAATGGAGGAGCTGGCTGGCTGATGGGGCTGCATTTTCCTACTGCTGCCCTTGTTCACTCAAGTGCCTCGTCAAATGGAAACTTTTAAAACTTGGGGCACGAGCTGCCACCAATTCCTTTAGTTTCTGCTTGGTTGAGCGGACACACCAGGCTGCCATTCAAAACAAAGCTCCATAAGTTCCATCACTCAGTGGCTGATCGTTATATTTAAAGAAACATGACTCACACCATACAAAATGAATTGAAATGATGTGCAGCCAAAACCTTCTGGAGACACCAACAACAGGAGGGAGGCTTTATGAGCACGTCCTGTGGTCAGGACGCCGGCTGGAAGAGTTAGCCCCGTTAGCCGTTAGCTGAGGGATACTCACCCAGGGAAGTGAAGCCCCGAGTGGGGCTGGTGTCGCGGCTGCTCTCGCGACTGCAGTCCTGACTCATGCTGGGGCGGGGAATGCGGCTCCGGGCTAGCATGCGGCAAAGAAGAGCAGCAGGGTGAAGAGTTTAACCACACAGACTGACGCTCAGGCTAGGTGGGGAGGTCAGTGTGCGTTTGTGGGGGGAATGTGTGGTCACACATGATGAAGAAGTGGGGTGAGAGGATGAGGAAACACAGCTCCACAAACGTTTGACAAAAATATTCCCAAGAAAGGATATAGTTTTACACAAACCCACCAGTAATGATAATAAGTTATTCAACTCTCCATAAAGGTGCCGCTTGTCAAGTCTTGTCAGGTTTTTTTTTGTTTTGTTTTTTTAAATCTTGAAGGGTAACAAATGAAAGTAGAGAAAAGGCTGGCACTGATGTGCACGCACGCACACACGCACACAAACATACACACACACAAACACACACACACACACACACACACACACACACACACACACACACACACACACACAATGCATGATATGCCCTTCCATTGGCGCTCTGTATCTGTATGACTGAAACAGAGTTGCAGTAGGATTGAAACTCTCGGGAGTGATTTCAGACCCTGGAGTCAACAAGTAAACATAAACAGCTCGCTCCACATGCTCAACAACTCAAGAAGAAAATAAACAACAGCGACGAAAAAAAAGCCAGTCTAGTGAAAGAAAAGGTTCACTATGAAGCCCAAGCTGTTTCCTGTGGAACTGGAGGATTCCGTGCACACACTCCAAAAACACTATGAAATATGGCCAAACGATGGAGGCTGAGGCAGCACGTAAACACTGGAGAAAGCATCATGGCTGCGGTCACATGACAGAAAAACAACCAATGTTGCATGCTGGTACAACTGCACTGCTGTCGCTGCAGCAGGGGACCTCTGGGGGGGGCTAAGAGGGACTCTGGGCATGCAAGTCACCTGACTGGCTGTGGGGGTCAGCTGCAGAGAGAGCGCTGGTTGAACGGGAGTGACGCCGGGAGGCTGTGGGGACAGGAGAGGGGGGGTAGCAACCAGAGCAGGTGGGAAGAAGAGGGGGTTAGTGAGGGTTACTGCACGTTAACACCAACCTCACAGCTGAGAGGAGCTGTCACGTGCACAAACTGTGAGATACTCAGGGCAAAGGGTGCTTTTCATTTCATCCCTACAGTTGTTTGACTGCGATTGTAAATTTTGGCTATAAAAATAAAACCCAGTGCGTCTGGAGCGGGTCAGTAGGGGCCGATTCAAGAGAAATGTGTCTACTTGTCTATGCTGACACCCAAACGTATGAGTAGACGCTCAGCTTGATTTGGCTGTAAACGATTGTTAAGGTGCCACCAACAGAACGACTGTTGTAAAATCCTTCTTGTTCTGGTTGCCACGTTAAATTTTCACGACATTAATGTACTCAGACACTTTAATGGACAACCCCATGTAGTGCAGTTGTTGGGTCCTATGTGTTGTTTATACATTAAGGTGTGACCAAGAATGTGATGTTTTTATCACATATGAATATTGTACACTGTCTGTAGCCACAGTTATTTAGCTTCTGTTATGACTGCAGCTTCTCTCTAAGCTCCTGTCTTATTTAACTGTATTGCTTAATGCGCTGGTGTTTACCTGCTAACCACACACACATTAGATGTTTGTGTGTGATTAGTTAAGCTACGTTCTTGTTGACTTCATGTTGGAATGTGTAACTGATTGTAGCAGCCATTAGCATGACTGTTGTTAGTATTAAAGACAGAAGATTGTTAGTTACACTCAAAATTAGATTTTACTCTCTTTAGGAACCATCTTCACACCTCCTCCTCCTTATTCTATTTCTAGCCCCACTGTATCCTGCACTGTGGTTTTCTGTAAATCTGGGATTTTTTAGGATTGAGTATCATTCATGCATACAGTTCAACAACTACATTTGAACATAAAGACCACTGTAGAACACCTATAAGATCAGGATTGTGTGTAAAAGAGGAGGCAGCCATCATCTAGACACAATTGAACATGATCACAAGATGAATGAAGGAGTATTCAATCATGAGCTGCTGGAACACACTTAAATTCACAATATTATGACCATCTCATGTCAACTGCAGAGCAAGTCAATTCATAAAGACTGACAGGAAAGAAAAAAAAAGGATAACCCCCATTACCCACGATGCCCTGCACGATGATGCGTTCTGTGCTAACAGTTGTCTTATTGTTTTAAAAATAAATGTTGTCTATAAACTGCTGAAATGAAACAGCAGTATTTTAGCAGGAGCAACGAGCAAATGTTCACTTCTGTTAAAGGAACAATTCCAAAACTACGACTTACACCATTAAAACACAACAAAAAATGACGTGCATGCAAGCAGAAGAGCCGGCAGAGCCACAAAAACACGAGAGACGCCAACAACAGGACGTGGACGAGCATGTGCTGTCGGCCTGGAAGAGTTAGCCCTGTTAGCAGTTAGCTGAGTGGTACTCACCCAGGGGGGCGAAGCCCCGAGCAGGGCTGGTGTCACGGCTGCTCTCGCGACTGGTGTTGCGACTGCAGCCCTGACTCATGCTGGGACGGGGAATGCGGCTCCGGGCTAGCGTGCGGCAGGGAAGAGCAGCAGGGAGAAGAGTTTTACCACACAGACTGGCTGTCAGGACAACAAGTCAGGTGGGGAGGTTAGTGTGCTTTCATGAGAGGGAATGTGTGGTCACAAAAGATGCACAAGTGGCGGTGATGCAGAGCTCCAAACATCACCGACAGTGTTGAAGCAAATCCACCAAATACGACGGTAAATAACACGACCCCTGAGAAAGACGATGCCTAAAAAGGAGGACATTCTTGGGAGCATGTGACAGAGCGTCAATGTCAGCCCCAAAACAGGAATAAGGAGACAAAGAGATTAAAACAAAGGAAGAAGCTTTGATACGGTCAGTTAGATGGTTAAATAACATTCCATTAGTTAAGCTGTAGTTGATAGACAGCTGTTTGCATGTGAAAGGAGGTCAGAACCTGGCAGGACGCTGTCCAGCAGCTTGGGTCTTACCCTGGCCCGCTCGGCTGGGGCTGGCCTCGCGGCTGCAGCCCTGACTGCGAGGGATGCGGCTGCGTTTGTCTGCTGCCGTGCTGGAGGATGACGCCGCTGCTCGGGGCACGCGGCCATAGCTGCTTTGGCCGAACAGCTTGCCCGGAGAGCTGGAGCGACTGCCAGCTGAAACCAGACAATAAGGACATGCACCGAGGTCAAAACACCAGAACGCAGCAGATCCAGTGATAACGCTGGTAAATAAGAATAGTTTTGGATGCTAAAAGGTTGATGTCACAGAAATACAAGTTAAATCACCCAATTAATGGAACATTACTAAATAATAATTAAATAAACCACAAAACTGTCAGTAATGGGCCCATATTCATGCTTTTTTATTTACATCTAAAGATTGTTAAGTGTCCCATCGGACCCTGTGAAATGTCTTTCTAACCAGTACTGCAGATTATGGGAACATTTCACAGTTTCTTTTAAATTATAAAAGAAATAACAGATCTTGAGAGAGAAGTGAGGAGCGCGAGGTTGCAACGCCAACACGCAGTGGGGGGCTTGTCTATGGAACCACTGACCGAGAAAACAAGAAAACAAACAGCTCCTCCACCAGTGAAAAGACAGAAATCAAAAAAGCTGGCACCAACACGTCTGACACCAAGCTGCTTCTGGGACTGTGAGGAGGGAAAGTCACCAAACCAAAAGCAGCACTGTGGCAGATAAAACATGCTGCCGCCGTGTAGTGGAAACAGAATAAAAGGCAAAAAGAACCATCGTGCAAAGCTCAGGGTGCTACTGAAGACGTAGCCTCCAGTGTTGGGACTGGATGAGGCTGAGGCCTTACCACTGATGGGATTGGCTGATCTGGATCCTGGGAGAGGGAAGCAATAGGCAGGACAGGGTGGAGATCAAGAACGGTCAGAATGACACAGACAGGGTTACGCTTCTCCTCGGTCTGTTGTCCAACATGCAACCTGAATGACTGAACGTGTCGTCTAAACAATGTATGGGCTGCGACACTTATGAACAGCATGCATGTGGCATAAATATGCAACATTTTAGGAGTTTCTTTTAAAAGGTATGATGTGTGTAAAGTACTTAGTATGGTCTCTGTGATCATACTAAAGTCTGAGGCTGACGGTGTCGCCAGATGTCAAGTCTGTGTACATACGCTGGGACTGGGAGACCACTTTGGCTCGACTACGCCCCCTGCTGTCCATCACTGGAGTGCTGGGGCCCCCTGTGCTGCCCGAACTTTGTCTCCTGGTACGAACGCGACCTGGAAGCAGAGAACCAGCTTTAATACATAAACCAAACCCCAGGGTGTTTTCCCCATTGTGGACAGGAGCAGCAGTCTGAGGACAGACTGATGAAGACCTGGATGAAGGTGGGCGACAGACACCCTGAAAACACAAAGTAGGGAAACACGGCAACAGAGAATTCGACTTGTGATCAAAAAGAAGGAGTTTACCCTGCAAGCATCAACCGGAAAAGTCACACTGTAACATCCACAACTCACTGGGAACACGTAGATACAGACAAAACCCATGATTGGATCTCCTTAAAAACCTAATTTAAATAAAGTTGTAAACGGTAACGCTTGGTATGTCATAACATGTACACACGTCAGACTTGGGTTCATCGGTGACAGTGCTGCCTGTCTGGCTTTGTTCTTCATAACTTGGCCCGCATGTTTGATTAAAATGAACGTTCGAATATCTAAACTATACAGGCTGAATACGGGTCACGTGTTCCCTCCAACACCTCCAGCAGCAGGCGTCAGAGAGTTCACATTTATGAGCAGCTGGGTTCAAAATCCACCAAACTGAGGGCATAAAGTTTTGTAGCTGGTGGAAAGATAAGAAAAATCAGCTTATGTGAACAGAGGAACTAACATCAAACTAGAGTCTAATCTGCATCCTTCAGGATATCCAGATTTACTGGAGCGCTGACTGTTTTATTTGGCTTTGAACTTATCTATGTTGCTGAGAATCACACATTTGAGCCCATGTTCGTGTGCTCTTAACTTTAGATCGTTTGTGTGCAACAGTCAAACTGGAGCGCTTGTTTATCGGCAGCCAGATCTTTCGATCTTTATAACAGATGATGGAAACGGTTTTTGGGGTTACAGTCAGGAGGAGATCCATGCAGACAGTCCATGCAGAGCTCTACATGAGAAACAACCACTGGGCAAAAAGAGAGGATAACAGACAAAAACTACAGGAAGGATGATGCATGTGGGGCCTTGGACTTCATACACACAAGTCTTACCATTGATTTTACCAGGGCTGCCATCTTTAGGGATTTAACAAAGGTGGAGCAGCAGCGAGTGGGACGAGAGGCATAGAGGAAGACGTTAGTAGCAATTAAAGCAGGAGCAGGAGTGCGTGAACAGTCATGGGGGGCTACTTATCGCTGTTTAAAACCATTAACTAGAAAAGGGATGTTGGTGAAAATGTCAGTTTTATTCACGCTCGAGAGCCTCTTAGTCTCCATCGTCTCAATTTGTCACAAATGTCAAATTTGCACGGTTCCTCTTGGCAGAACGCTCTAACGACAACCGCCGCAGTCATTCATTCGCACGTTCACGCCCGTCAAAGCCGGCAAATACCCGAGAAAATGTTTGAATATTTCATTAGGATCGGCTTCAGTGGGTCCGGCCATCCTCATTTAACATTCAGACAGGTCTAGAAAATGGCACGTTCCCTTGTTAGTGCACTATGTAGGGAGCAGAGACGGATTTCAGCTTTGATTCCCATCATCAAAGAGAAAGACTGAGTGTAAATTGTTTCTTTAAACTTCATCCGTTATGGACAGAATGACGGTACAAAGGGGGGACTAAGGGATTACCTAAAGAGGCGTAGGAGCCTGGCGGAAGAGCAGCCGCCCTGCTGAACGGTGAGGAGGCAGGGACGGTGGAGAGTCGGGACTTGGCGTTGGACGCAGCATTTACGTCGATGTCGCTCTGTGATCGCTGCAGAGAGCCTGGCGTGGAGGGAACCCTGGAGCTCACCAGTTTACCTTCAACAGCAGAACAACACGTCACTCGCACACCTGAGGCAGTCTTTTAATGAGGACACACGTTCTGCCCTCCGATGTTATCCGTCTATAGAGAAGGATAAACTAATAGAGAGCATTTATTGGGCCCACTTTGGAATTCTGATCAATCCACAGCCGCGCCGCTAACTAGCATGTTCACCCTGCTATGGCAGACGTCAGTAGCAAACAGAGGATAAATGAATTCATGAGGTTTAGCTAGACAGTGCAGGCTTTAGTAAGCTGTGACAAATGTTATATTAGCTTAGTGTGACATTAGTGGGATCTCGAACCTTGCCGTAGCTGATGTCTGCTTCTAGCAAAATGTGTCTGGTGAAAAGTGGAGCCAGTATAATTAAACATTTACAAGACGAGCCTCCTGAATATTGTGAATTGAACCTTATTATTAGATGAAAGACAATTGAGCTGCGACCGGGATTCCTGCTGAATAACAAAAACTCTATCTTTTGGTTGGCGTCCCACTCTAAACCCTCCTGTGTCATAGGTGTATGAAAGACTTTGACTTACTCCTGGTCATGCTCCCGCCAATAACACTCTTCGCAAACAACGGCCGGCTAGACATGGGAATTCAAAGACACCTTTTAAAATGTTGTGTACATTGAATCCAAACCAAACGAATGATTAAACTAGCACAGGAAACATTTTTCACTACTCATAATAACAACAATAAATAACACAATTTTAATCAAATGAGTTAGTTGTTTAGTGTCAGTGGTAGAGAAAGCAGAAAAAAACATGAAAATGAGATCCTCTCTTCTGTAGCGCACAGATGAGCACAACAGCAGCGGCTGCTGTCCCGACAGATCCGGTTGGTGGTCGTTAGCCAACACGATCCACAGGGAAGCTACAAACTGGATTGATGATGTCAAACGATGCTCAATATATGTCTCTGAACGCTAAACGACCAGCTGCCCAGCTAATAAGAATGACCATGGGTTTAGAATACTACAGCAAATGCATTCCTAGCTTCAACGTGGGCTACAGCGTTGTAACCACCTACAGCAGAAAATGGAGCAGAGGAACCATTTTGTCTTTGTCTTACTTGAGACTCTCCTGCGACGATGAAGATGAGCGGTCAGACTGGGGCAGAGACACGATGCTGTCAGAGCTCTTCAGGTGAGACTGGAGGGCCTTCTGATAGGTGGACTCCAACGCCTGAAAGAGATGCTCCGCCTCCCGGGTGTAGTGCCCGTGGAAGCCCCAGTAGCACCTAAAGGTGAGGGGCAACAATTAAGAGCCTCCGAATCTGTAAACTCCAAAATACTTCTGTTGGGGCTCAACATCCTAAAGAAAAACTTACTTTCTGGCAATGAACCTGGCCTCTGAGTCAGCGTCGTGTATGCCTTTTTTGATGGTTTCCGTCAAAACAGCCACATGTCTGGGATAGTAAGGGAACATGGTGGACGCGCGGTCAATAATCACAAGCCAAATCTGGAAAGTAAAGGCTGAACTAAAGCAACCCGTGCAGGTTCTCTTCCTTCTTGTTCTCCTCCCGTTTCACCCCTCCAGAGGTCCACAGGGAGAGTGCGCACCCACTGGGTTCTTCACGTGCTTTTAAAAGTCTCCACTGTGGTTGTCATGGTTACAGGGCTGTGAATTTGCCTCTGATGACGCTTCTTTCAGGACTCATCAATTTTATGGGCCTCATCAGAGACGCGTCCCTCGCCCAGTCACACACGTTAGCAAACTGAAATGCCACACGCGGCAGCCGTGCACTGCCAAGTGATCGAGAGTAACGGCCATTACGAGGCATTTATCTTACCTTTCCAGCGTATTAGTGTGCCACTCCTGTAACATCAGGTCCAGGAACTCATAACAGCGTCTGAGAGAAGACAAAGACAGTGACGCTCACGTACCTATGAGTCAGAATGCAGCCTATAGACGCGACAACGTTCAGAAGGTGAATGTCTCCTTACCGTCTGACAGCGACTGACTTGGAGGTGCAGTTGCTGGTGATGATGGGGATGAGGCGGGGGTAGTGTGTGTGCTGCAGGGAAAACACAAACACAGGTTTAAACACAACTCGCCAGCACCTTCAGACCCCTCATCCGAAGGTCATCGGCTCCTCGCTCTGGTGTCTTACTCGGAGAATGAGGCGGATGACGGCAATCCCGGACGTGGCCATGACCTTGGCACTGTTGGGCACGAGGTTGAGCAGCGTGGGCATGACGCTCTCTGCTGCATGGTCGAACTTGTTGCCCAGCAACAATGACAAGTGTCTGTAGAAGGGAAGCGAGACCGGAATCAGTTTTTTGATTTCTTAGCAGGACATTAGTCAACTCAGATGGAATGGAACAAACCAGACACATCAAGTTGGGATTATTTGGTTTTTTTTCTTGATAATCAGTTAAAAATTGCTGCTTTGGTAGTTTCTTGGTTTCAGCCATCACACAAGCGTTTTCCACTCTCCTGTTCCACTCTCTCCTCCATGATCATCAGGCATTTCTGATCTACAATCTGATCCACTGTTTAAAGTTCTGGTTAAAGACGCCCACCTCAGCAGAGGGATGCAGCCCACACATTAATCAACCTTCTGCTCTTTCAGAGTCTTCAAGCTCTGTTCCACCTCATCAGGTTTAAATTTGGGTGAGTGATGTTTCAGGCGCGTGTGTTTTCGAGTTTCGTGTGTGTTCATTAGTGTTTGAACAGAACATATTTCCTGGAGCTCCTCAGTCACAAGCCCTTCAGTTGTACCTGTGAGTTAAAGCCCCATCTGCACGGGCTCTTACCCCAGTGTGATACAGGCCTCCCGGACCACCTGCGACCGCAGGTCTTTAGCCGATAACTTTAAGGAAGCCTCGAGAAGACGCAGTTGCTGAGGAAAGCCCTCAAACTCGGCCGCCCCAGCCAGCACAAGAGAACGGACCTTCTTCAGCTGAGGAGCAAAAACACAAGACATTTCCGTGTTATCAGTGCTTCGGCTCGATGGATCAACTCGAGGCCTCGTTGCAACTCTTACTGCTGCCACTCGGAGCTCCCAGTCATGTTTGTCATCAGACAGAGCGTCTCTGATCTTGGTCAGCTGGTCCTCCATCTCTCTGTTGGAGTAGATCTGAACAGAGAAGCACACATTCCATCCAATATTAAAGACCCCAAGAGCCTCTCAAGTTAACTCCTAAAACGGTCCTCATGTACGCGACCTTCTTGACTGGAAGGTGACAGAGGAGTAAAATCTGATATGTGCCACAATGAAGACACTGAGTGGCCTCAGAATATTTATAGATGAGATTAGAAAAGATTTAAATTATTGTCCATTTCTAGAAACAGAGAAAGAGAATGTATGGTCAGGATTTCCAGTGCAAGTTTACAACGATAATAACAACAACAACAATAACAGAATGACACGTAGAAAGCCCGGGATCGAACACCAGCCGACATCTGCCTCACACATTTGGTGGAGACTTCTCTTACCTGGACGGAGGGCACGTCTTCAAAGGCTTTGATGAAATCCTCTTCATCAACGGCGCCAGCGCCAGCTTCTTTACCTTTGAAAAGAAAAATGTGCCGAGAGTCAGTATGAGAATCATCTAATCCACTGCCGAAGCTCTTCTCTTCTCACCTGTGGTCTTGGCGGTGTTGGCCGAGCTGGGCCTCCTGACAGAGGTCACTACCGTCCTTCTGCCACCAGGGGGGGCTTTGGAGGAGGAGGAAGAGGAGGACAGGCCTCCATCCACGGAGTCTTTATCCTCAAAGCTCTTATCTGCAACAGAGGAAGAAAAGACAGGATACAGCAGGGAATTATTGGCTGAATTCAGGAATATAATCATGACTATGTGAGTTTCCAGTAAGTACCAAAACATCACTGATTGTTCAGAGACACATCAATGACCTCAGAGGTCGGTGATTCACAGCGTACTTCCGAGTCATTCAGAGAATACATCATCATTCTCTTATCAGTAATCCAGCTATGTTAGTGTGTGAGAGGAGCTCTGGTCCTCCCAAGGTCGGACTCAGTGTTTCCTGTCAACCTCTGTGTCCGTCAATCTGAGAGGAATCTGGCTTAGCAGCTCAGTGTTACCACATTCGTCCCATGGAAGCCAGTCACCATCACTACATCACTGAGCAAATACGCCCAAAAATCCAGTTGGTAGACACTCAATGTCTGCATCCAGATATCAGGAGAAGACCTAATCCTCCAGACATTCAGCAGCACAACCTATAAGAATCAAATTCCATCAAATATGGACACGCGGGAAAACTTAACAGTTATCGGCTCACGAACAGCAATCAGCAAAAACCAGTCGTACCAGCTAAAAAGTTTGTGAAAGGGAGAAAGAGAGAAAGAACAATGTCGGCAAGACAAAAACAAATCTGTGGGAGCAAAAATCCCAACAAGGAAAAGAGCTTTTCTCACAGATGCAGACTTTCTTGCACATCAGCCTCCTCAGCATGTTGCTCCTCCCGCTGCTGCTGACACACTCTGTCCTTTCTCCTGAAGTCAGGGTGTGTGTGTGAGTGTGTGTGTGAGAGATGAGTGATGATGAGGGAGGGTGGGGTCTATTGTTGTAACATCACTTTTTCAGCTCACTCACACTCTCAATCTTAAGCACAACTAAATGATGCTTCATTTAAACTATTCAGTACAACAGCTAGCTACCAGCTACAGTTTAAATTACACATTCCAACCTCCCCAGATGATGTCAGGGTAACAACGAGCAACCTTGGCACACATTTGTCAGAGCAATTACAGCTGCGCTCCATGATTTGTTCAGAAGGTGTCAGGATCCAGGCCCAACGACGCTGAAGCTGCACCGACGTCAGCACTTTCCCCAGTAAAGACTCTGGGAAAGACTTTATGTAACAGGGAGGATTTGCTCTCCTCTCGCTGCAGAAAAAAGACCCCACGACATGAGAGAATTTACCCTCTTGCAAACGCAGAGCAGGAGGCTGACAGATTAAAAGTATCTCAGATTAAAACCTGCAACGTTTATATCATTGAGGCTTTCACCCTCAGTAAGAGCTGCACAAGAGACAGATTAGAGATGATCTGAGTTATTTCATAATAAAAACATTGACTTTGAAGTCACTTTATGCCCAATAATCAGATCTTTCTGCACCAATTTCATCCAAATTAAAGGGCGATTTCAAAGAGTTTCCAAAGAGTTTCTAAAATCACCCTGTCACTGCAAATATAACATATAAACACGTGTATTTTTAACGTGATTTAAATTCAACAATATAAAGCAACATGGAAACACACCGTTAAAAATAGAAAAATAACAAACATAAGCTTCAAATCCAGAACCTCCTACACAGACAAGAGCAGCCAGAAGCACACACACAACCCACACAATAAGATACACACATGACAAAATCTCCCATCTGGTCTTTATAGAGAGACATGATGACACACAACTTCTTCAGCACGCACGCACACGTGCACACAAACGTGCGCACACTGGGAGTGAGAGCTGAATAATCCAGTGAATTCATCTTCACCTCTGCAGGCTAAAGAACTGCATCCTCCTTTCTACCTCGTGACCCTTTATGACCCAACAATAGTGATGATGTAGCATTCCATTTAAAATATAAAAAGACCTTCTATGGTCACGAGCAGCTTCATCACAGCAGCAGCAACAGCTACTAAATCCTCCCGTGATTCGGCTGCAAACGTTCAGAATTCGCACACCAGTCAGGATCCATCCCAGCGTTTAAACCTTCAGCCTGCACCGTTCTGTTATCAATCACATTTATCTGCTAAATTTAGCCGTGGGTAGCTCAAAATACCAGCTAAGCTTGTTTTAAATCAAACAGACCGTTTGTTTAGTCGCTCCAAGTAGTTTTGACCAAATATGCAGATTCAGCAGATTCTAGAGAGCCAGAGTTTTTAAACATGATTAATCACCAGGTTTAACTGAGCTGGACGAAGGTGTGACTAACGTCTGGGTTCATCAGCAGAACTGAGAGAATGCTGGAGACGAGGTTCACACACGCACACGCACACACGCACACACACACACCCTGCAGCAGGACCGTAGAAGACCAGTGTTAAAGTAGAAGTCAAGATTACATAACAATGTGTGCACGTATGAAAGGAGCTGCGTTCCGACTCCGTCTTACCTTCCCCGGCTGTCATGATGCTGTTCAGCCGTTGTCACAGCTAAAGCCAGAGAGACGTGCACTTTCCTCTCTCTGAAGCCTCTCTACTCTGTCTCCCACCCACAGTTTGTGTCTAGAGCTGCTGCAAAAATGGCGTCTGCGTTGCTCCCTGTTCCTCCCTCTACTGTGGCTCCTCTGGATAACTCCTTCTTTACTGGCTCCCTCTGTGACAGCACCACAGCGACGCCACCTCCTCTGCCTCCATCCTCCTCATCAGCACGTGATTCAACACTAACACGACCTGTAGTCTAGGTCTAGAATTAGATCAAATGTGTCGATTTATCGTTGAAGGTCCTTAAATTCTGACATAAGGTCACATGGTTTAAGAGATTTGTGAGAGATTTTCTTTTTTTAAAAGCGTGATCTTAAACAATTTGCCCATGAACAATTTCAAAAGAAGTTCTACAGCTATTAAAGAAACAGTCTTGTATTTTACATGGAAAAGAAATGGCAGCCAGAATAAATGAGGACCTAAGTCTGCTTTTATTTTTTTTTAGAGTTAATTATGAGTGAATATCTGGGAAAGAAAGGCAACTGGATAAATGCAAAATTAGAGACCATGTAGGTTAAACTCAGCAGTGTAATCAATATCAGTGACATCTTTAAAGTAAAAGGCCCAGTGTTTGGTACCATTTGGCGGAATCTAGTGGTGAGAAAACGAACTGCAACTTATTATTGGTCTCGAAATGCCTTTAGGAGTGCTCGACATCCAAGGGGGATGTCAGGGAACAAAATGCATCCGCAAATATTTCCTGTTTGCATGTTTGGTTTCTACAGATTAATTTAAAGTTTAGCAGCAAACGTGTCCTGATAAACACCTGAACAAAATCATCAAAGTATGCAGATCCATTTAAAGCTACTCCAAGCATGACCTGGTGGACGCTCGTCTCCTAATGAAACATTTAGCAGGATAAAAGAGAACCAGTTCTTTGTTTCTGCATCATGAAAGTAACAAATTGGCTTTGATATCATGTGAGAGGAGAAGATTTAACATCTGCAGATCTGTCTTCATTTTCTTCCCAGTAGCCATATTGACATGGAAAAATCATCTCTTGCCGAGTTCAACTCAATTGAGTCCACCAGGGTCCAAATGAGCCAGGGTCCAATGGAGCCAGGGTCCAATGGAGCCAGGGCCCAAATGAGCCAGGGTCCAATGGAGCAGCCAAAATGCTCAGAATATAAAGATATAGAGGAAGATATAGAGGAATATAAAGGAAGAAAACTCACCTGAGGACAAGAGCATGTTCCCAGATCTTTGGACTTCATCAAACTTGGTGAAGATTGCATTCAACCTGTAAATGTAAGCAGAAAAACATTTACATGTAAACTGCTGATGGACAGAACACACACACGCGCACACACACACACACACCTGATTCCTGTACATGTTCTCTGTGTGCAGAGCTTTAGAGGCAGGATTAGGATTAGGTAAAACTAAGACACAACATTTCTGCTGTGCAGTAGGAGGAGATAAGAGGATCATTTGGAGATGCTCTTAATTTGTATTAAACTGATAAGACGTGTTTCTCTCAATTAATCTGTAAATGTAATTAGTGTTCTAAGGGTGTGATGCAGCGCCTTCGCCACTAGGGGGAGTCTGGTCCTGCTCGTTGACCCTGCCTGTAACGTTACACCTCCCACATACACTGTCTGCTCTGCTCTGCTCTGCTGTGTGAGACAGAATGCAAAAGCAGGGAACAAGTGGAAGCTGGCAAACATTAGTAAACAGATAGTGACAGGCTGGCTGAGTGTTGTTGGCGTACCGTGCCTGTGGAATGCCCTTTTTACTGAGATCCAGTCTCACTCTCTCCCCTATATGTCTGTAGATCTCCACCAAGGAGCTGACTGCTCGATCACGAACCTGAAAACACAAGAATTTGCTATCATTTGTGCAGAAAGTGTGTCACAGTTCCTAAATGATGCACCAAAAACGAGGATAGACCTAAAATCTAGTTTATGAGCACACTGATCACAATGCGTTTTAAACATCTGCATGTCCAAGAATCTGTCCCCGAACACAACAGTTAACTGTAGGTTTGTTATTAATTCAAAAATTAGGCATACCTGACTCACTGGGTCCCCCAATAAGTAACATATGTGAGGAAGAATTTTACTGAGGGTCAGGCCTTGAGCTCCATACCTGGAAAATGAACACACGCAGAATCAAATAAGACATGTCAAATATCATCTATGGGGCAAAAGGACAGAGCAAAGTTCTGAATCATCAAATCAGGACTTAAAAACACAGTTTAAAGGCATCTAAAGTGTCCTCCGTGATAGGCAGCATTAGGAGGAGAGGTTTGACTCACGTGTTGAGGGTGGCGATGAGACAAAGGCACAGTCCTTCTCTGGTCCTGCTGTTCTTGTGTTTGAAGCTTCCCAACATTCTGTCCCACACGTACTGCAGCAACACAGCAAACAACATGCACTTTGTGGTTCTGGTGTCGGAGCGATGACACAAACAGGAAGACCACAGCTCATACAACACACGCGCTGCACTAGGAGAGCGACCCAAAGGCCAGGAGGCAGCACGCAGTTCTTTTATTGCCCTGCTCACCTGTGGGCTGGCAGCTTGTTCCATGATCTTTAACAGCAGACTTTGGTCTTGGTCTCGTACTTGGTCTTTTGCATCTCCTAATCGATCAATAAGGCTGGGGAGCACTGAAGAAAAGATCGTTTTAAACACTTAATCACTGAAAATCATCAATAGGAAATGAAAATGTGGCTAAACGTGTCGTCTACAATAAAGAGGTTCAGTCTCAGAGCTGGAGGCTCAAAAGCTGAAGTGTGTCCCACTGAGATGCTCCGTCTCATTTAGAGAAGAGCCAGAACGATGTGAGCAACCTCACCTGTTCCAACGTGGCCCCTGAATCTGTCCTGAAGCCTGGTCACTAGTGCAGACACCAGGTCCAAGCCCAACAGCGTCACCTGGTGGATAAGGGAGACGTGACCAATACAAGTCCATGGGATCACAGTGGGATCACAGTGGGATCACAGTGGGATCACAGTGGGATCACAGTGGATCACAGTGGGATCACAGTGGATCACAGTGGATCACAGTGGATCACAGTGGATCACAGCAAGATGCAAAGGTTTCTGATTAAACCACAGATTTTATGTTTGTGCTGTTGTGGTGATCCCCCCCCCCCCCCCCCTTCCCCACACACACACACACTATCTTTATGTCCGTCCAGTCAGTAGAGGAACTTTGTATTATATTTTATATTGTCTGAGAGAAAAGGTAAAGTAGCAAAAACTGCACCGAAAGTAAAAAAGATGGTGCAGTTTGTTTCATGTCCGATCTGCTGCCAGCATTTTCTGGCTTTTCCAGATTTCTGAGTCTGAGGTGGACGGGCCTGTTCCTGCTGATCCTTTGTTCTGAAACAGGAGGGAATTACAGTAATTAGACTGATCATGTGGTCTGAAAGAGGACTTAAAGTCAGCTTTGAGAGGGATCAGCAGTATTAAACTATAGTTTAAACCATGTCCATTAGTTTATTTCTAATCCAGATTCAGCTTCTCTTCTTCAGGAACTCCTTGTTTCAATCTTTCTCGAGTTGGGAGAAAAAAGAATCATGACAGTAAAAAGAGCAACAGCCCCCTCAGAGCAGCACAGACAGGTTCCTTCTCCAGCCCCCCCCCCCCCAACTCTAACCCCTGGAATCACAGACATCAGCCTTGCATTAATGTAACCATGAAAAAAAGACCAGTACCAACAAAATACAAACCCTGAGGGTTGAATATAAAACACTTCCACTTCCCTTCCGCCAGGGGGCGACCAAGGACCTGACCTCCGGAAATAAAAGGGATTTTTGGGTAATTCTTTGTAGTTTTACTGTAGCCCACCGCCAGGGGGCAACCTGGTAGTTTGCTATAAATGTAATAGTTTCACTCATCTGACTTGTCAGGATTTGTGATTCTGAACCTGGAGTCTTTTTGCAAGGCAGAAAACCACAGAGTCAGACTCCTGCCCCATCACAGTCTAATCACTGGAAAAACTTTGGAGACTGCAAACAAGATCAGACGTTGAGATAAACAGGCAGGTCGCCTCTTGTCTCTGACTGCATATTTGGGTTGGTATGAATTCTCATCCATGCCTTCTTTCTTTAGATGAACTGTTGTTTTACAACACTTCTCTCTGACAGACATGGAACTTCTCTTCCTGACCCCCTTTTCGCTCCTCTGACAGGAGTCACAGAGTGTGTTGAGAAGCCCCGTCGGCGCTGCTTTACCTGCCGCCAGCAGCCGCAAACACAACATTCGTGGTAAACAAGCCTGTGAATGCTCCAATAATACCGATATTATTGTCAACCTGCCATTACATGGGAACAACCTCCACTAGCTGAGGCACCAAAGGTTCCCTCACATATACCTTTAAGTAGCGAAAAGCATAACTAAGCTTCAACACACACACACACACACACACACACACACACACTTGTTGGTCTGTCTCCACCATGAGATCAAATAGGAGATCAAGGATTTCTCCCTCTCTGTTCACTAAATGGCAGCAGGGCCGACGTGTGCAGACAGAGACGTGTGGTGTGTTCCCTTAAATCAGAACAACATCTGGGTATGTGCGTGATTTCCAACGGCCAATTACCATAAAGAATCCAAAACAGAGAGAAAAGAGCCTGCAGATCCTTCTGGTTCTGAATGTTCCGCTGGTGTGAGGCTGGTTGGCCCCAGTGACCACACAGTGGCACCACAGGCTGGACTGGACGGTGCAGTAAACACCAAGAAGCACCATCGACCGGACAACAAGGAGTCATTTCCACTTCCTGTCCTCCTGGGATGGCATTTCACACAGAAATACCCCAGAAATACCCCTCTGTCCGTCTGTCCGTCTGCGCTGTGAACTAACCCAACAACAACATGAGAGAAGTCCAGCAGCAGGACCGCGAGGAGCAGCCGGCACAGACCTGATCTTTTCCTCCTCATCTCAACTCTAGAAAGGTCGCTAAAAGGCAAAAGAGCAGTTTAAAATCCAACAACCAAGCGACTTTTTTACAACTCTTGTCTAGAACATTAGTGAGGAGAACACACTGTAGCACGTTTCCTGCTGGAGCAGCGGTTCCTCACATCGGTCTCACAGTTGCCTCCCATCTTTTTCTTTTATTTCTATTTGCTCTTGAGAAGAATCTGAGAAAAATGAAGCCTGCAGCTTGGTTCACATGGTCTCCTACTCTTATATTAAAAGGGATTTTGTTTTTTAATGAAGAAACTGCAACATATCCTGGAGCCAGAGATGGGCGCATCAGACGGCAACCACGGGACTCTCGGTGACCTGGAGCGAGGTGCCCATGAGGACTAAAAACAGCAGCAGCAAGAAACGAGGCAGAGAGAAGACGACTCCCAGAAACCCCCCGACAGAAAGAAGATATTGTATCTGCTATTTTAGGTGGAACAAGCAGGTTTGGGCTGAGGAGTCAGCACTTCTGAGGTGAAATCTGTGATCTTAACCATTTCCTAATACCTTCAGATGCACAATCTTTTAGCTTGAATCCTTAAGAGAGGATTAGAGTGGCTGTGGTAGGGCTAGCTTAACGACAAGGGACAAAAGGTCACAGATGGACGTTCTGCTGACCTACGATTGCTACCATAGGACTGAAGAGTCAAATATTAACTCATAAAAGGTGACGCAGCTGTTTATTAACCTGTTGTGTTGACTGTTTTACTGGATAAAACTGTCCCTCTCCTGTTCTGCAGGGTTTAACCCGAGCGATCGATGAGAGGCTGCACAAAAGGATCAACAAGCTTCTGTCTGAATTATGAACGCTGGCTGCACGAGCGGACAACAACAGAGCTTGGGCAGGGGGTAAAGAGGGGTCATGTGACAGGACATGTCCCTCTGCACATGTGTGTCCAAAGCAGAAGCAAACAGGAAGTGTGTAATACTGGGTCTATCATCACTCGCTCTGATGTTTGTTAAAGTTCAGCAGAAAAGTGCCTCATGAGACAGATGCTCAGCTGACCTTCAGCTGCAGGCTCCCCTTCAGAGAGGGGACAGCTTGGAAACCTTGATGGATTGTGAAGGAGTGGTCCTCAGGTGTGATCTCTGGTGCCCTCAGCGCTTTTTTAACATGAGGAATTATAAAACATGGAATTCTCGGACCGAGCAGGTGCAGAAAGTTCCTCAGCTGAGGAGCTTCGTTTGCCTGTCAGTCATTAATGTGGCAATCAAGGAGCATTTGTGGGACAAAGCTGGACTAAACTATGTGTAGTTGGGTTTCACATGTGGGTTTGGGACTGTGTGTGTGTGCACGGTGGGGAAGATGCAGCAGCAGATGAGAGGAAGGAGCAGAACCAGGAGGGTTTATGGACTGTTCTCACCATCAGCAGCAGCAACAGCAGCTTTACCCCCCTGGATTCATCAGCACCACCAGTGAACGTCTCCCTCCTGCTGAGCCCTTTCACAATGCCAACCTCTCAGTCATAATCTGCTTTTATTTAATCCAGGAGATTTTTTTTTTTCTGCTTTGGCTGCGGTAAGCTGCATTTACACGCAACCACCAGAACCTTTGCTTTCCATTTGATCCTTCCAGGTTTCAGGATTATTATTTTTTTTACATTTTTCTCCATGAACAAACGATGTTCAATTAGTTTTGTGCAAACACTGAGAATATGATGTGAAATAAGCACAATAACAGCTTCCCTTCTTAATCAGGAGTAACGCAGACAGCAGCAGATCTCTGCCCAGAGTTCTCCCTGTTAACTCGGTTTGGTTTCATTTTTAACCTGAGACCATCGAAAACATCAGAGCTGGAACACCTGCGACTTCCGAGAGGAGACGGAATCAGCATTGACCTGCTTCACACCGGACCTGCACCCAGACGGGGGGAGGAATCACTCCAGGAGAGGCGTGTTAGCTCGGTGTGACGTGTAAACAGCCGTCCATTAAAAGGTCCGCCATGTCTGTCCAAGCCCTGCACACAGCCATCTCCACCACATCCTCACATAATAAATGAAAGAGTAAAGCTATTGATTGTCCCATGAGCCAGAAGCAAACACAGTCTTGCTCAACAGCCTCTTTAAGTGGATCTTTGGGTGCAGGTGACCTAGCTTTTTTTTTTTTTTTTTTTTTTTAGCCTTGGCAAAACAAACTAGGTTCATCTTTACTTAATAGCTGACACATTTAAGCTTATGTTGAATTTTGCTGCCCCTCAAACACACAACCAGTCGCTCACTCATTCTCAACGGAGTCTGTAAAATCCATCCACAGTGGTTTTATTTCACCTATTAATAATCTGAGGCCAAATCCCCCAAACGTGACGTCGCTGTCTGAAGCAGGAAGAACCCACTCGGTCCCGTCTAACCCATCCAGACTTGTAGTGAACTTCCAACATTCCAAAAAGTGTACAACAATAGTGGCACACAAACAAATCTGAAAGTTATGTCGTCTGAGTTTGGCATTGGCCTGCAACACCAACCCGATGATGTCATACAGGAAGTCACTGGGGAGGTGGCAAAGAGCACATCCCTGACACTTTTGGACCTAGAGTAAAGTTTCAAAGTTTTAAAGTTTCACAATCTTGGACACATTTCACAAACACTTTAACTGCGATGATGAAAAGAAACAAACTAGACTCCTACGAATCAAACCAGAACTGTGCTTACGGCTAATCCAAGCTGTGAGGTCGGCAACAACCTTTCAGGTGGCACCAGGTTGTCCGAGCCATCGTTTCAAGGCCCTTCAAACATTCAGCTCCGGGCTCAGATCGGCCAGGAAGGAAGCAGACATGACATGGTGAAGACGTGACATGACGGATGTGATGAGTGCTGACAGAGCCGAGGCCGGCCGCAGCTAGGTACCAAGAGCCAATCTCTTTACTTAAAATGACGGGCGGCGTCGATGGCACAGCAAACCTTTGGTTTTCAGCAGAGGGGACACTGACTCCCATGGTGGGGTGGCGGTATGGGTCATTTAGCCACTTCCTGGATGTGTGCAGGCTGATTCAGACTTGATTAGCAGCTAAAGAACACAGCTGGGCTGATGTGGCTGCTGTGCTGACACGCCCCAACGCACAGAAGACGCCTCAACAACATCACAACCGCGTCCGCGTGCAGCGCGTCACCTCCCAGGCGCCGTCCATGGCCCTGCTCATCTTCTAAAGATGGATGCAAGATGGCGCGTAAAAGCATTCGTGGTCGTGTTCTGAAGAACGGTGACAAGCGTGGCGGCCACAGCACACCTGATAATAACAAAACAAGACGTCCCGATGGGGCGTCGATAAAATATCCTTACATCTCCCAAAACCAGATCATGTGGAAGGTGAGGAAATCAGGGTGCGCTTTAAAAGTAAGGACGCCTTTGGCTTTGGCATGTGCTAGCCCGCGCTACGCTAGCCTCAGCCGAGCTCTTTGGATGGTTACGTTGGCAGGAAGGAAGAATTCACTCACCAGCAGAGCATGTTTGTCATCTAAACACACAGAAGTATGCAGAGCAAAGGAAACTCGCTGAACCCGTCACTAAGATGGAGCTTGACGGACATCAGCCAGTGTAAAATCTCATCTTTACACAGTTGCCTCGTCTCGCAACCCAGAGCTCCATTTATGGGGCCTGACTCCACTGCTCCTCTCAAACTAAATAGTTTCCACATTAGTTGCCAAGTGATCCGCTAAGCCCACGTTGAGGTTACGGCATCAGTCCTGCAGCACCGCTGAGAAGATGCCGTCTGTGTCCATCAGCGCCGTCACAGCTCGGTGACGGGCTGCTTGTGACAGGCAGGCGGAGCGCACGACCTCCTTTCACCAACTACAGCAGCCAGAACACACACCGAGGGCGGGTGTGTGAGCACAGGAGAGGAGGAATTTGGAAGGAAAATGGTAACAGAATCACACGGAATCAACCTTTGAACCCACATTTAGAGCCACGTTTTCAAGACAAAAAGGCATGTCTGGATCTGCATCATCATCATCATCATCGTCGTCTTCATCCCCACCACGGAGATACCAACACAAAGGTATTCTCCCACCTGTTGGGACCGGTATCGCTGACCTTTTCTGGTCCACGTGGACTAAAAGCAAACATTCAAAGTGAACTCGAGTGAGCCTGGGCTGTGACAATAATATGGTTCCAGCGTTTCGTGTGACTGTCTGGAAGTTCAGACATTATTTATTATTGATAAAGTCCTCGATAATCCTGTCTCCAACAAATCCAAGCCTGCGGCATTAGATTAATAACATACAACAAAAGGCTCAGCGTGTCAGCAGGTGTGTGTTAGCCTGGTAACCGCAGTTTACCTTAAAGTTGCTGGAGTTGACCCATAAGGTGGCGATGCCGTCCACCATCTTGTCCAACGCCGTCTGGTCCTGCTCCAGATCGTGGGATTTCTCCTTATCCGAAACGTAATCGATGATCTCCTGACCGACCTGCAGCCGTCTGCCCACGTCCTTCTGCAGGACCTGGGCCAGGTACTTCTCCATACTGGGCTCCATCATCCTGACCTATGATGCAATGTGCAAAAGCAGGCAGGCGATCTGGCGGAGAGCAACACACCTGTGTCTCAGGTGACAGCGAGGATGCAGAGAAGGTTGACACGTCCACACCTATAAGAGCAGCGACGCCTAACCTACGTTAACGTCACTGCAGGTAAGATGATAAAATGTGGATTCTTGATCATCACACGGGGCCATTTACATGAACATATGATTCGATTGTGACATCATGTCAAAGGAGGTTCCCGTTGGTCCAGGCCATTGTCATCCCTCCAGGTCTAGCGGAGTCAGCTGGACTGATTAAAATAACTGGGAGACGGCTCGTTTGGCCTCTTTATTTCTGCCCGGCTTGCTGAGACTAAAGTCCAACTGGCCCTGGATCAACCTGGATCCTTTCGACATGGTTCACCGAGCCAACCAAGAGTTGGAGCATCATCACTGCTAGTAATGTCCGAATTAAGAAGAGCCTTGACAGCTTCTCGCAATGTTAAAGTAAAGCCAACGAAAGCAATTGTACCTGCAACATTTTCCCAGGTGATCACAAAAGACATTTTTCTCTCTTTTCCCCCCCAAAATGGTCGCTAAGCGGCCCCCAGAGCAGCTGACAGAGCAGGGGTGTAGAGAATGAAGCTAACGCTAGCCCCTAGCGCAGCCTTCAATGAGCCTCAGTTATCAACAGCAAAACCGGGACAGGGAGGCGAGGAGGACCTTCATCCTGCGCCTTTCCACTCACCATATCCCGAAGGCAAACCGCGCCGGCCCCGGACGAACAGTGCGTAGATGCTGGCTGTAAATATCCAATGTCGCGCTGCAAAATCACTTCTTTCTCTTTCTCTCACTCTCTCCACCCGGAATTCGAACCGCAGGACGAGAATGGGATCGTCGTACGCATGCGCAGTCGGTGCGGGGATGATGTTGGCAGTAGGAAAACTGTCGCATGGCAATGGAAATAAGGCGGAAGTAGATAAAGGGGTGTGTGGCGACACCTGCTGGCCGCTCCTGGGACCGGTCCAGCGGTGGGATTTTAGTCACTTGGAATTGGTCTGTTTAAGGATAAAATAAATGTTCTTAAAGTGGAAATCGAGCTTAATTTAAAAAAAAAACAAAAAACACAAAGCCAAATAAATCTTGAATATAAAAAAAAATTCAAATTTTGAGGGAGCACATCTATTAGAGATAAACTACCAAGTGGTTAATTGTCAGTGATGTCACCGGTTGTTCAAGTCATATTACTTTTCATCCATCGTCACTGCCACATTTTTATTTTGCCCATAGATGCAGCATGCTTGAACATGAAAAGCAAAACTTGTTACATTTTTTTTTAGATCACTGTACATGATTAAAATTCAAACATTAATAAAAACAAAGCAAATTTTGTTTTCCATCAGGGTGAGTCTTTATGCTCCAAAAACAGTAAATAGGTAGGTATTTATTCTATTTAATTAACGCCACAAATGCGCCTCATTAATCAGTAGTTCCAAACTACTCTCAGACATCGGGTTATTCCAATGGTTCAGTCTTTTCTCTGAAGTTTAGTCCACAGAGTGAAGAACCTCACTCCACCCCTTCCTCCTCATCATCATCATCATCATCCTCCTCCTCCTCCTCCTCCGACATCTCCACAGAGTCCTCTTCCTCCTCACTATCTTCTTCGTCCGACTCCTCTTCATTGTCCTTTCCTGCTGGCATCTTAACGACGACCTCGTCATCTGCATTGTCATCAACGACCATGGACTTTCTCTTCTCCAGGACTGAGGGGGTGCAGACGGGCGTGGCATCCTAAAGAGGAAGACGTGATCATTTTCTCCCATCTTTTCCCCCCCACATCACTTCATTTTAAAAACATTTTTTCCAGTCCTGACCCACCCTATAACATTTGTGTGTGGCTGTTGGTACATGGGTTTTATTGCGCAGACACAGAAGCACTCGCAATAAGCTAAACGTACCACATTACTGTGGGCACAGTTGTCTGATCCCAAATCACTGAGAAACCAGGGATCATTTTCAGTCTGTGCCTGGACAAAACTCAACAACACTTACTTCACTACATGAAGACTCATTCATAGCCCCTGAAGACTTTTTCTTCTGAGGCAGCTGTGCAGCCTGGAGGAAGACACAGCACACGGCTATTTACCACCAGCGTGTGCTGAACAATGTGGATCTTAGACAAGGTCAAGAAAACGTACAAATCCTGGGAAGTCGTACTCGATGCCATGTGCTGCCAGTCTCTTGCGGAGCTTCCCCTCCTTTCTTAGAAGCCTTTCCTTCATCTTGTCTATTTGGGCTTGTGTACGATTTCGGTTGTAGCGCGCTGTGGCTGGATGCCTGGGCTTTCTGAATTTCTCCTGGGAGCCAACAAACAGCTCTGCATGCACCTTTTCTTCTGGGACCACATGACCTGGTGAAAACAGTTCCCCTCATCTTTAGTGGACTTGTACCCTCTACTGCCCCCTGCTGTTTGTCACGTGTTAGAAACAATTCTTGAAAATACATTTATTTGACAGACAAAATCAAATTGTAGATTTATTATGTATTGCTGTGTGTGTGTGTGCATCATAACAATTAGAATTTTATTTTTAGTAAAATTATATCTTCAAAAGAAAAAACGAGCTAACCGCCAAAACAATAGGAACAATTTTAGAGAAATCAGTCTCAATCAGATTTATATAAAAAAAACTTCTTACATTTAATGAGTCTCTCTCCCATCAGGTAGTTGTTCATCGTCTCTGCAACAATTTTGGCAACGTCATCGCAATCAAACTCAATGAACGCGTATCCCTTGCTTTTTCCAGTCTGCAGGCAGAAAGTTACATGATCCATTTCATACTTTTGTTATTCAAAAAAATGAATCAACACCACAACATTTTCTTTCTTTGATGGAGAAGTCTCAGATCATTGACCAGGAGGCGTTAATAATAACTCCAAATGATTCCTTTTAGCTTTCCTCCAGATTTTGTAGGAACATGGGTTTTATCATGCTGTCACAGGTGGGCAGGTGATAAGCTAAATGCACCAACATACTGTAGGCTCAGTTACCTGACCTCAGACCAGGGTGACATCTGAGCTCACTTTCAGTCTGAGCCGAGCAAATCTCAAGTACAGTTCTGAGTTTTACCTTTTTACTCCGGGACAGTCGGAGTCTCAGGACTTTGCCGAACTGTTCAAAATAAGCTTTGAGCTGAGGTTCAAACAGACCTCGTGGCAGATGCCCCACATATATCACTCCAGGGGATAAATGGGTTCCCTATAAATAGAAAAGAGAAGAAAACGAGAAATACACAGAACAGATGAGGGAACCATCTATTTAACAAGTGTTCTGATGTGCAGACTGCATGTTTCCCCGAGTCCGCTATAAAACCTGCTTCTTCACCTCTTCGATGAAAGTTTAATACAAAAATTCACAAGTTGTTTGTTTACACATGTTAGGCGAACGGTATATTTTTACGATCACGTATAGCCTTATATTTGTTACGATGTTAAAAACAGAGGCTACATATATGTTAGCTAAAGAGCGTTAATATGACGACAACATCGTGGAGCTAATGTCGTTTGAGGGAAATATCAAATGAAAACTCGTCGTTTGCTAGTTCGTCTTTTTACCCACCTTCTTGGATTTGTTCTTCTTCACTTCCTGGACCTTTTTCCTGAACTCTGACTCTTGAGTGGGGTTAAGGGCCAGCAGCTCTTTAGCTGTTTCTGGCGCCGTTTCTCCTTTAATCTCCGTCATTTCTATTTAAGAGACATAAATGGAAGAAGATGAAGATTTGCAAGACGACCCGTAGCTATACCCAAACCACGATGGACGCTTCTTCCGCCCCACGTGGTCCAAAAGCGAAGAGACGGAAATAGGCAGTGCCCCCTACAGGCCAGGATGGCGCATGACACCGTAGCTCTTTTTAATACTAACCCTCAAAACAGCGTTGCAAATAAATAAATACATTCATAAATGCATATGATGGTAAGATGGAATTTGAAAGCGTTGGAGAACCACTGCTCTTTCTACGAAGTAAATCTTTAAGTTTGTGAGACTGCGGAGCTGTGTGTCCGACCCCCTGATGAGCAACACAGGAGCTCCTCAAGGAACTGTGCTCTCCCCATTCCTGTTCACCACCTACACAGCCGACTTCCAGTACCACTCTGAGACATGTCATCTCCAGAAGTACTCGGATGACACAGTCATAGTCGGGTGTGTGGAGAATGGACAGGAGGATGAATACAGGGACCTTGTGGAGAGTTTTGTCAGGTGGAGCAGGGAGAACCTTCTGCAGCTCAACGTGACCAAGACGAAGGAGATGGTGGTGGACTTCAGAAAAAGCAAGTCCCCACCCTCCCCAGTCTGCATCAGTGGGAAGGACGTGGAAATAGTCCCATCTTACAGGTTCCTGGGTGTTCAGCTGGACAATAAACTGGAGTGGTCCACAAACACCGATGCTGTCTACAAGAAGGCCATGAGCAGACTCTATTTCCTCAGGAGACTCAGGTCCTTCAGTGTTTGCAGCAGGATGCTCCACATGTTCTACCAGTCTGTTATGGCTAGCACCATCTTCTGTGCTGTAGTGTGCTGGGGTGCAGGCATTAAAGCAAAGGATGCCAACAGACTCAACAAACTCATCAAAAAGGCAGGGTCTGTTGTTGGCTGTAGACTTGATAACTTGGACGAGGTGGTGAGGGACAGGATGGTGTTGAAACTGCGGACAATCATGGACAGTCCCTCCCACCCCCTCCATAACACAGTGGACAAACTGAGGAGCAGCTTCAGCAACAGACTCCTGCAGCCTCGCTGCTCTAAGGAACGGTACAGGAAGTCATTCCTGCCGTCCGCCATTAAACTGTACAATTCACTCAAACCAACTCAACAATAATTGTGTAATGTTTATGTTGTAATTTTATTTCTAATTTATTCTATATTTATGTATATATGCTTATAATATGTATATATTATATTATGTATATATTATATATATGCTTATAATATATGCTGTATATATGCTTATAACATTCTAATCTATCTGTATTTATTTTTTTCTGTCTCTTTACTCTGCATTCGCTGCTACTATAATTCAATTTCCCCACGGGGATGAATAAAGTCCATCTTAATCTTAATCTTAATCTTTAACTTATGAGGTAAAATATGCATTTTTTTTTAAGATTGAGGGGATGGCTGTCATGACTCTAAAATGTAGATCCTACATCTTATGATTGACCACAGGAATTAACAGGGCACATTTGTTTTATACACATGGAAAATCGTCTACATTGCAATTTGATATGAAACTACAGAAACACATAAATATCTTTTTTGTTTTTACAATGGTCCTGCTTGAAAATGATTACCGGCACTGTTATTACCTGCTATGATTTATTCACCGAAGATGAAAACAATGCTCACTCACTTCTGAATTATAAAAATAAATTTTTCTATTTGTTATTCTGTTAGAAACTGAAAACAATTGTAGAAATGTGAGCAAATATAAAAATCTTTTTGGTTTTTGTGGACTGCATAAAAGGAGGAGCAGAGAAGAAGGTGGGAGAGTGGAAAAAGGGGGTGGAGTGTTTATCAAAGAAATAATGAGCTGAGACCTGCACCAGAGGTACACACAGCAACATGAGCAGAATTCATGACATGGCAACAAAAACCATCTACTTCACTGTGAACGGGAGACCAGAGCAGGCTGAATTCCCGGTGGACTGTCCTTCACTGGATGTCAAAGGTAAGGACTGACCATCGGCTTCATAACTGTGTTCTGATTTCACACATAAACCCAGATAAGATGATTCTGAGCAGAAGATCATTAGGGTGTGATTGTGAATTGTTCCAACAGAAGCAAAAGTCATCGTTATTTTATTGTGGAGGCAGAAGCACAGCTCAGGCAGTGATGCAGCTGCTGCTGACAGCCTGTCACGTCGCACCTCACGTGGTCTCAGGCTGGTTTTTAAGAAGATCTTTCAAGCCTTTTTTTGTATTTTATTGAACAAATAATTCAGATCAGATCTACAGATTTGGACTCAGAATTATGTGACCTTGTCTCTGAAGTTTGTGATAAAGTATAAAGGTCTGCTCGGTTCTGCAGCCCTCGGCTGACCGGCAGCCCTTTACACCCCAGAGAGAACTTTAAAGTCCAGAAGCTCATTTACAAAAATAACAATAATGACATTGATAACAACAAGAATAATGATAATATACTGGCCACCCATCCAGAGCTGTTCCGCTCTGCGGCTGAGGCGGGACCCAATGACATCCTGAAGCTCTACAACCCCAGAGGCAGCATCATCAACATCTCCCCGGCTCTGGAGCCCAACAGTCCACACTCCTGCTACAAGCTGGAAGTGGTGGCCGCTGACTGCAATAGTGAGCCTTTAGGTATCTCCAGCCTGGCAGGTGATGCAGGATCACATGTGGTTCTGGGACAAACTGTCTTTTTTGTTGTTCTCTTAGGTGTAGAGCTCGCTGGCACTCTGGGGTTTGACCTGTCGGCCATGGAGAAAAGGTAGGAAATGAGTAAAGATACAACAACAGGAACTTCTGTTTAAATGAACACAAACTTTATGTTTGGATTGTGGTGTTGATACATCACCCGACTAATGTGATCCCAGGCTACGGGGTTTGGAGAAGAAAATCTTCTTTGAGGCCAGTGAGGCACCTGCGGTTGTGTTTGAGATGAAGAAACAGGTAGATTTGTTCCGGGAGAAGCTGGAGGTATGGAAAAAGAAAACTTCCTTGTCTTCACAGCTTCCTTTTTAGAGAAAATGAGATTTCAATTCTAGAAAACATGTTGGTAGGACAAGAAATCAAGGAGGAAACAGGAAGGTGTAAACTAATAACTTAAATTATCCACCATAGTGGAACACTCAGGTAAAAACCTTAGTTTCTTTTATCAATGCTGATGTCACACCGAAGGATAAAATCCAACCAGATGTGCAAATTTACAAATTCCTCCAGAAAGGGGAACATATCTTTGTTTCTTGAGTCACATGCTTTGTTGGAGGAGAAAAACCTCTAATCCAGAAGCAGCCTGTCAGAGTATCAGTGTATTTTAATACTGCAGCGTTACTATAGCAGTGCACACAGACGCACATCAACAAAGAAACGGTCCTGAAAATCTCAGCAATTCCTTTTACCAGCAGAGTCCACAGCTGCTTTTAATACATCCCATTGCTCATTTACTGCCTGTACCTGTGAAACAGGAAGGTTGCCAGAACTTTATCTTGGCCACTATGATCAGGGTTTGGTTTTAACCTTCATCCTGACTGGGAGGAATTTATCCTCAATCTTTTACAGAGTGTGGAACATCTGAGCTGGCTGGGGTTGTTCAAAGACCTGTCAGAGGGAACACCTAAACCTTCCCCCTTCTACCACAAGAGAACCCTGCACAAAACCAGGAAGGAGTGCGAGCACGTCCGAGAGAAGTTTCTTCAAATGAGGCACGTCACATCAACACGCTTCTTCTTCTATGGATGAAAAAATCAGCCGAATAACTGATGCTTGAACTGTGACCTTTGCAGCTCCTTGGAGATATCAGAGGAGGTGAGACAGTACCTGAAGACTCCAACCTTTGACAACTGGTATGACTTTAAAAAGGATCAAAAGACCCATTACTGGTGGAATTTGGAATTGTCAAAAATGTAATGATTGTGCAGAAGAAATTCTGGTAAATTCTAGTAGTACACAGACCTGCAACAATCTGCACGACACCATGAAAACGCTGCGTAAAGCTTGACACCAGCTCCAAACTCGTCAATTAAGAACTCATCAACAATCCCATGTTTAAAATTGAACATGGTCATGCTGATGATGCAGGAAGGATGACGTTACTCCAAAAACATGTAAAAACCTTCGCTGGATGAAGTGTGACATTGGGTAACGTACGATAATTCGGTTCTGAGGATGATGCGGGAAGGTTGGGGTGGGCGGCCGGGGGAGGGGGTGTCACACCTGTTTCCTGTGAGACAGAAACACGATAATTGTAGTTGTTCCCTGCAGGGTCCTCTGAAGAAGAGGAGCTTGTTTCTCCTGTTAGACACTCATTTCAATATAAATAGGCCTGCAGAGGCCTCGCAAATCAAAAGACCTCTTTCATAAAAGGCTTAATCAACATGCTGTGTTTGAAGGGGGCTTCATGGTCCAACGCATATGTAATGATGCTTTCAGGATGGCTCTGCTGCCATTTTATTTGCTCCGACACCTTTAAAGCAAACATAATGTGGGTAGTTTGGTTAATGCGCAGTTCGGCATGAGCTCTATGGTTTGCTTCACACAAATGTTGCCATCATTAACAAATCCAGTAAAACGTACTTTAAAATGAGTCCTGAAAACACGATCCGTCCGTCAATCACACCCAGTTACTGTCACTTCCTGTCTGGAGTCTGTCCTGAACAACACACCAATCCAAGAAGAAGACGAACCACGAAAGAATGAAAGAAATGGGAGATGATTTCTGCATAAACTTTGGAAACGCAGTTATGGCACAAATAACTGTGTGTGTGTGTGTGTGTGTGTGTGTGTGTGTGTGTGTGTGTGTGTGTGTGCAGGCAGTGGGAGGATGCAGAGATCATGGTGCTCCTGCAGTTCATGTACACAGACTTGGATTTCATATCGACCTTCAACATTGAGCCTGAAGTTCTGCAACAGTTCCTGTTTGAAGTCTACCGACGATACAACAACATCCCGTTTCACAACTTCAAACACTGCTTCTGCGTTACCCAGATGGTGTGTGTGTGTGTGTGTGTGTGTGTGTGTGTGTGTGTGTGTGTGTGTGTCAGGGTGAAAAGCATGAAGGGGCCACTTGTAGTTGTAATCACAAGCTCCTGTGATTGTCAGACCGTTCGACCCGGCTGGTGAAGGACCTTCACAGCAGCGCCAGAAAAGTGCTGCTGCTAAACCCCAAACCTGTGTGTCTGCGCAGATGTACGGTTTGATCTGGTTGACTGACCTGAGGACTAAGATGGACACCATCGACCTGCTCATCATGTTGACCTCTGCAGTCTGTCATGACCTTGATCACAAGGGATACAACAACGCCTATCAGGTGAAAATGTAAAATGCTTAAATGTTACCTTTTTTCATAACCCAGGTACATACAGGGCGGCTGAGGCCTGTTTCACCCTTTCACCTCATCACCTTGGTATTAGAAAGGCACCTTTTTTTCCTTGATGGCTTTAAAAGGTGAAAACAGTACATTTTATTTCCCACAATAATTCCGTAGAACCTTTTATCTTGGCTCATGCACCGGCCAGTTCAGCGCAGAAAGATAAATACATTTGACATAAAAATGAAGCTAACCAGGAAACATGACATAAAAAGTGCTTTGCAACATCCTATTTAAGAGAGGTGTTTAAAGAACCAATGCTGAGGTACCAGCATTAACAAGGACAGAGAAGGGGAGAGGGAAGATACAGTCAGGTGTGCACAGCTTACATCATGCAGCTGCTCTGTCACAGCTCCTGAAGCAGAATGGATTATAACATGAACATTAATGGGAGACTGATGCTCATCTGTGCAGATCAACGCTCGGACTGAACTCGCGCTCCGATACAATGACATCTCCCCGCTGGAGAACCACCACTGTGCTGTGGCCTTTGAGATACTAGAGAAGGTGAAGCAGGGTGAAAATGGCAAATCATATAAACAACGCAAAGATATTGAAACATTTATTGGTGCTACACTGTCGTTCTTTGGAGGTTCCAGGGTCATAACCTGGAGGCCCTGGAGTTGTAAAGTAGCAATAAATGTCTCTTTGTTTTGCAGCCACAAAACAACATCTTCAGAAATCTGCCTGCAGATCAGTACAAACGCATCAGGGAAGGAATCATCAAGTGAGACCGTCCTCCTGAACTTCTTGGCGTGCACAGCATGATGGCGCCGTGGCTCAGGCTCACGTTATAACCTGGCTTCCTTTCCACCTCTGTTACCTGCAGATGTATCCTGGCCACTGACATGACCAAGCACAATGAGATTCTCAACAAGTTCAAGTCCATCCTGCCAGCCTTTGACTTCACCAACAAGGACCACAAGGACGTGGTGAAAATGAAAATCCATCAGTTTCATGCACAGAAGAGGGAAAATCAATGTGGGGTTGGGGTTGGGGGTTAGAATCCTGTAGTTTCATCTTGTAGGCACAACACAAACATGACAACATGGCATGAATCTCCAAAACTGCATCTACTCATGAATAAAGGGCTCCAGCTGAGGTTCCAGCTCAGAGGATGTGTTTGACATGCAGCATTAATGGATGAATGGATGAATGAATGGGAGGATTTGGTTTGATGGCATTGTGGTTCCTAAAATCAGAATCAGGGTACTTTATTGATCCCTTTAGGGGATGTCCATTAGGGAAATTAGCAAATAGCAAATAGCATCAATATGTCCTCTTTGATGTTGTGTGTGCAGCTGATGATGATTCTGATCAAAGTGAGTGACATTTCCAACGAGGCCCGGCCCATGGAGGTGGCCGAGCCCTGGCTGGACTGTCTTCTGCAGGAGTTTTACAACCAGGTAATTATACAGAATACAGAGAGAATTAAAAACCTGAACTCATGAATAATTTCTCCTTTTCCGTCCTCAGAGTGATGTGGAGAAGCTGGAGGGTCTCCCCGTCACCCCCTTCATGGACCGGGATAAAGTGACCAAACCTTCATCTCAAACAGGCTTCATCAGGTTCATCCTGCTGCCTCTCTTCATCGAGCTGGCTAATCTCTTCCCCTGCTTGGAGGTAAAATATGTACACACCCGTCAGATTTTCAGTGAATGGACCACGCAGGGACACGTCAATGACAGTTTTTAAAATTGGATCTGCAGCAGCACATTATCGACCCAGTGAGAAAGGCTTTGGATTACTACACGGAGATGGAGAAAGCCCTGGAAAGAGAGAAACAGAACCGGGCTCAGAGCGAGAGCGTGTCCAAAAGTAAAGAGACAGCTGTGAGTGCACAGAGCACATCGGATGTCCACACGGACGCTGGAGGTCGAGCCTCCAAACAGGATGCACAGTGAACTTTGGGAGATGTCAGTGAAATCCACCTTTGCACTGATGAAGAACATCCTGCCGCACAGTCAAAGTGAAAGCAAGTGGAGGGAGAGAATTATATTGGAATAAAAGTTGCAATTTCAATTTTGTTTTTGTATTGTCAGTGATTTGTGCTTTCTAAATTAATATTTTGAAATCTAAAGGGGAAAAAGCAAAACTAACTTATGTTTATATGCTCACACAGTTCACCATTGTCATTTAATTATTTAATGCATATATCACAAAGGGACACAGATTTAGAAGCTCATACATTTTTAGCAACATGAATAACTAAACTTACTGTCATCCATAAACGCTGTATTATAAAAGCAGCTCTCCTGAACAATCATGATACTCTTTCCAAGAGCTGAATAATCATAACTAATTAATAACATTATTGTGAGTGGAGAGCTGGACTGTAGATGTCGCTGTCGGTATATTTGTCAGTGCGTCTCACCACAACGGTTTGAGTTCATACCTGAGAAAACCAGTCATCATGGACACGTTTGTGAAATCACCACACCCGAAAACCCGAATTAAAGACTAAACTAAAGTAAAATGGCTGTGATAGAACATTAAACGTATATGTATCTATCTTTACGTATTATATGCAAAACAGCAACATATGTAAAAAGGTAACAGTATGTTATGGTGATAGCACGTTACTGCACATGTCATGTTGCAAGATTGAGTTACGTTTCATAACTCAATTCGTTCAACAAAAGTACGAGGTTACATAAGAAATGTTGTCAAAGATGTCAAAGATGTCCCTGTTCTGACCCCGCTCGTTATTGTCTGTCCAGACGCTCGTTTCACCGATTATTCCGCCAGCAAATGAACGCATCCTCCGACAGGTTCGTGACATTTTGTACGCTTATTTTGTGTTTAAAGCTTTTTTCTTTTTAATTTACGTACATTTACGTATAAGTAAACCAACGCGGTGGAACAGTTTATTCAGGTCTTTATTTAATCGAATCTCAAACGATCGATTGTTAATTTAAAGGTTTTCTCATTATTTTTGTTCCCCCCGCGCGGCGTCAGCGTCGGAGGGTTTGTCTCCTCCCACAATCTGATTGGCTATCGCCGAGCCTCACCTTCTGGCTGCTGACCAATCACTGCCCAGATATAGTCAGTCGTTTCCGGGTCTGGGTAGCGCCGAGCCCGAGAGTTTTTCCACTTGCCCTTGCCCTCCTACTCGTGCAACAAGAAGGCGGAATTAAAGACAGAAAACACTTCTGGTGATCGAGCAAAGAGATCATTTTATTAATTAATTAATCATTCGTGGAGCGGCTGAACCAACTCAGTTTAATTTCACCAAAGAAAACTTTTGTTGAAAGTTTAAGAATGGATCCACTTGTTGCTGCGATTGACCAGGGCACGAGCTCGACCAGATTTTTGGTGAGTGATGATGATGATGAGGATGATGATGATGATGATGATGATGTGGAGGAGGATGGTTAATAATGGTAAATAGTGTTAGAGGTGATTTTGTGTTCATAATTTGGTGTGAACTTTCTGGGTTTCTGCTGTTTTTGTCAAAACTGAACCAAATCCGTTCTAAACTCTCTTGTCTGTAACTTGTGGTCAAATAATCAATGAAAAGATAGTTGAGCGAACAAACAACACCTAAGTTGTGGCTTAAACAGTATAACACATTTGGTGTCTTTTTACTGTCGATGTGTCGTAACACATTAATTACTTGGACATTTCATGGGCCACAGCTAGAAGAGAGCTTAAATCATTCTGAAATAAGCCAAGTCAAGTCATTAACAAACCCACAAAACTAGTCCACTTACCCTCTGGAGTCTGTGGTTCTCGTCAGCTGCGGCTTTTTCAGCCAGAAGTTACGAAACAGCTGCTGTTGCTTAAAATTTTGGGAAAATGTTGACTCTATTTGGCATTAGCCAAACTGAAATTTCCATGTTTCGGATTAGTTCTTCTTACTTCTGCTTTGTACTGCTCTTCTCCCACTTACGTCATTTTGGATTTTTCTTTTCGTTGCTCATTTTTCTCCTGCAGATTTACAGGTCAAACTATATTTGCATGTATCTGTTTACCTTTTAAATAAAATAAATGTTTCACTCTTGGCCTCATTCCTCATATGAAAGGCTTTTTTTGTATCCTTTGTTTTAGCATCGTTGTGGTTTAAACATGACAATTTTACAGGTTTTCAATACAAAAACAGCAGAAATAGTGTGTCAGCACCAAGTGGAGATCAACCAGAGTTTTCCCAAGGAGGGGTGAGTTCTGGCTTAACTAAAAACTCTCTTTTAAAAGAGTTATTGAAAAAAAATCACGAATGTCATAGTCTCAGAGAGGCCAATCTGGTTTTCTATAAATGAGCCAAAGACAGTTTATTTAAAATATGTAGCAAGAGTGACATGTAATGTGCTTGTTCACATCTTTACCTGCTTTTAAACCAGGTGGGTGGAGGAGGACCCCCAGGAGATCATCCAGTCTGTCTACGAGTGTATCGAGAGGACCTGTGAGAAGCTCGCCCAGCTCAATGTCGACGTCTCCAGCATTAAAGGTGTGTCACCACACATCAACCATGTGTGAATCAGACGCTCCCCGCTGACCGTGGTGTCCTTAAAGGTGGAGTTTTATCGATATTTAGGATGTTGCTTTTCCTTCAGCGGTGGGCGTAACCAATCAGAGAGAGACCACTGTGGTGTGGGACAAAGAGACCGGCGTGCCGCTGTACAGCGCCATTGGTGAGTGTGGTACACGTTAGAGAGCAACAGTGTTTCACGTGCTTAATGTGAGAGTAATTATTAAGGTCTTTTCATGTGAGTGCAGCAGGCCAGCTTCACTCTTTAGCTGTGATATATTTTCTTGAGTCTTTTATTAGCAACATGTTTTATGAATATTATTGTGTCATCCTGGTGGTGTCATGTGACTCGTCTGCGCGGCTCCCTCCCAGCCCAGCTGCTCCATGTGCTGTCACCTGCTGAGTGATTTAAAAGCTGGAGACACGCCCCTTTGGAGCTTTACACTACATTAGAGTCTGATATTTACATGTGCTAGTTACTATTGCTGCCTCACAGAAACACTTTTAGAGGTAATGTATTGGTTTAGGGCTGTTACCAAAGTGCCAAACTTAATCTAAACCATCAAATTAAAACTCCAGTCTGGCTGAATTTCTTGCTGCTCATTCAGAAGTGACAGCAGGAAGGTTTTCTGGAGATTGGAGCATCAAAAATAACGAAATCTGTCACCATCTATTATATTAGAGATGGACAAGTTCAGTTAAAAGGACTTGTCGGTTGTTCTGCTGACTTAAATCACCAAAGCTCAGTCTGTGAGCGATCCGAGGACAGATGTTGACGTATTAACTCGTGATGCTCGTAGGAGCTGTTGCATTGTTGCACCCAGCAGAGGCTGTGCTGACATTCTGTGCACCGAAGACGCACAAAACTGACAGATTTGATGCGTTTCTTCATCTTCCTGATGTTTGAATCTGTTTGAACCTCAATTCTGTAGTTTGGTTGGACCTGCGCACACAGTCCACAGTGGAGAACCTCATCAACAAAGCTCCAGGAAAGGACAAGAACCACCTGAAGGTCTGGAGACAGAAGAAGAAGAAGAAAAGCCACGAGTGCGTTTTATATTGAGACTTCCAGTTTATGGATTGCCCTCGTCTTTCTCTCCAGCACAAGACAGGCCTTCCCATCAGCACTTACTTCAGTGCAGTGAAGCTCCGCTGGCTGCTGGACAACGTGGACGAGGTACGTCAGGCGGTGCTGAGCGGGCGCGCCATGTTTGGCACGGTGGACTCCTGGATCATCTGGGTAAGTGTTGCACACGTGTGGACGGTCATTCAGGACCTGGGGAGGCTTTTTGCTGTCGTGTCTCTGGAGAAAGTCTGATTTTTATTCCCCCAGTGCCTGACGGGGGGCAGCAGCGGAGGGGTCCACTGTACTGACGTTACCAACGCCAGTCGCACCATGCTCTTCAACATTCACACCATGGACTGGGACTCTGAACTCTGCAGGTCAGCAACACTCAGATAACAGTTAAAACTCTCTCTGCACTTCCACCAAACCAGGTGCTGCTGACCAACATGGTGGCCACTGCTTAGAGTCCTTCCTTCTGTGGGTCTGTGTCAGGGTCATTCTCAGCGTCAGCGTTGGGGTTCCTCCCCTCCTCCTGTGATGGAGACGTTGCTGTGGTCGTCTCTTGGTAGTTCTGTGCATCTTTCTGCGATCAAAAGCTGCTGTTTTGCTCCTCGTTATTTTCCCCACGCGTTAGTGAGACTGAACATGTTTGAGCAGATCTTCATTGCGACTCTTCTGTTGTGCTTTTGTTGTCTTCAGTTACTTTGACGTCCCGATGGAAATCCTTCCAACAATCCGAAGCTCCTCTGAAATCTATGGTTACTTGGTGAGTTCAGTGCAGACCCCCCATCATGAAACACTCAGAACGTTGCTGTAAGATCACACTCATTTAAAGCATAAAGGATTGTTCCAAATTGTCTCATAATATCTGCGATAATCACACGATTGAGATCTTAATCAGTCGACGTGATAATGTGCTGGTCGGTCAAAGATTGTCATCCTTTCAGGTTTGTGAGGAGCAGAATCAGCTGATAAGGCCGAGATAGGTGAACTGTTATCATTTTGAGCATCTGCAGAACCCTTTAAAATCCAAAAAGTTCTGAAAATAGCCAATTAAGAGCTGGAACTCCACCACCTGAACTGTATGTAGTACAGGAAAAGTACTGGAAACTGCCACATGGGACAAAACCAGCCATTTCTATCTGTACGACAGTGTTTCCATATCTTATTTTTGTCTTCAGTCTCTTCAATAGTGTAGAAAAGAGTTTTTTGTGAGCGCTGATAACGTAAGGATAAGATCAGGATGGTGTTTATGATGCAGCACAGACAGATTAGTGTCACATGACTGCTGGGTAAAACGTAATCTGTTATACGACTGTGTCATCGAGGTAGCTTACACATTAAACCCATTTTATGCAACACACACTTTGCCCCGTCTCTGTTGGGTGGTCGGGGTGGGGGGCAGGACTGGTTGTCCCTGAGTCCCATCTGAATGCTATTTGTAAAGATCCTGTATCGCCTGAGTCCGCTCTTACTCAAATGTAAACTTGCTCGAGTTTTTGAGGTCACAGGTCAGAATTGCCTTTAGATTATCTCTGTTGGGAAGACTCCGCCCACTTCCTCCAAAAGCAGCATCTTAAATGGCAGCTGGACCATTTCTCACAAACCGCAACGACTTCACCAGAAAAGGGAGATAAACAAATTTTCCATTAGGTTCCGAGTGTTTTTCGCCCAAAATTCCCACGCCGAGGTTCCGGAGAGGCGGGAGCACCCTGGGATGGACATACACAAATAATGACATTTCTGGTGCCATTAAAGATTTACACCTTTATTTCTGTCCTCTCACCAGAAATCCAGCTCCATGGCAGGAGTTCCCATCTCTGGGGTAGGTCTGGACCCTCCCGTCTGTCCTGTCCCGTTCACTCAGTCCTTATTATCGGTCTCGGCCCCTGTTCTTTAATATCTGATCAAACATATCTGACATTTCTGATCCAATACTCTCCCCTCATCAGTGTCTCGGCGACCAGTCCGCTGCTCTGGTTGGTCAGATGTGCTTCGAAGAGGGTCAAGCCAAGAACACGTAAGTGCTTTTTCATACATAAACATCCTGTTTTATTTCATTTGTGTCATATCCTTGGTCAAACGTAGGATAAACAGATTTCACCGACATCATTTGAAATGAGAATGATGACTAAAGAACAGGGACCAAAATAAACGAGTCGGAGTGCTGCTGACTCATCCAGGGAATCAGTCATGAGATGCTTCACTGATGCAGAAATAGATTTAAATCCTTAAAAGCAGAACTGCAAAGCCTCTGTTTGGCAGATGTAACCTGTAACCTCCATTTGTAACCTTGTAATCAACACAGATTACTGATGGTTATTCCATCCTTTGTTGTGGGTGTTAAAGGTACGGAACCGGTTGCTTCATGCTCAAGAACACGGGCACCACGGTGAGAAGGGAGACCGATCCTGAACTACAGTCTCACTGTTTGTCCTGTCGATCGTTTGCACTCACTCCTGCTCTCACCCCAGCCGGTGATCTCCGACCACGGCCTGCTGACCACCGTTGCCTACAAACTGGGGAGAGACGTGCCGGCATGTTACGCGCTCGAGGTCTGTGAACGCGTCGTTCATGAACGGACCTGCCGAAATGCTAAAAACCCCTCCCAGTTTGCACTGGTTGGTGGTACCAATGGAGAGATCTCACCCACCGTTCCAGGATGGTTTCTTGTCTGACTGATTGCACATGCAACAGCGTGTGGCTCTGACCTGCACGGCGCTTATTCTTCTCGTCCTCTCAGGGTTCAGTGGCCATTGCTGGGGCTGTGGTACGATGGCTGCGGGACAACTTGGGCATCATTAAATCCTCAGCAGAGATAGGTAGTTTGTTAATCATGTTTGGTTTGTTAATCACTCTCTTATTATACAAACATCGTTAACATCCGTCCCCACTGTCTAATCGCAGAGACGCTGGCGGCAACAGCTGGAACGTCCTATGGTTGTTACTTTGTTCCGGCTTTCTCTGGGCTCTACGCCCCCTACTGGGAGCCAAGTGCAAGAGGGTGAGACAGCTGTTAAAATGTTTTACACGCTCTGTTCCGGCCTTGACGATGGACTCGAGACCAGCTCTGGAGCAGACTATAAGTGATGAAAATGAACTCTGTTCCAGGATCATCTGCGGGCTCACCCAGTTCACCAACAAGAGCCACTTGGCCTTTGCTGCCCTGGAGGCCGTCTGCTTCCAGACCAGAGAGGTGAGGGCCATCTCGACTCCACCCAGGCATTTTGGGTACTAATGTGTGCAGATGATATAGCATGACATTTCAGAGTAAGAGTAAGTCATCTAATGATCAGTGGTTTTGCATCCGTCACTCAGATTCTGGACGCGATGAACCAGGACAGCCGGGTTCCTCTGGCTCAGCTGCAGGTGGACGGAGGGATGACGTCCAACAGGTTACTGATGCAGCTGCAAGCGGACATCCTCGGCGTGACTGTGGGTGAGCACATGCACGCTGGCCGTAGGTGCTTTCATTCCTGACTGTGCCGAGCTGAACCAAACCAAACCAGTTCACCTTTTTAGGAGAACAGTTTCCTGGGAATTTGAAAGTCACAGCGTTTGCAAGTCTCTTACGTCAAATCATAAAGTGGCAAACGGTGATGAGGAATCATTTCAGTCTAAAGCCAGGAGGGGGGTTCTGTCTCACCTGGACCAGGACGTTACCCTAGAAGAACACAGTACATATTTTCTCATTAAGCTGCTCTAAAATCAGACTCGACCACAGAAGAGTAAATCAAACGGAGCTCTTCCTCTAAACTAGAGCAAAGGTCAACAAAGCTGTTCAACCAGGACAGGAGTGACTGACACCTTGTCACTTTGTGTCGTCTTTGGCTGATATCTATTTCCTGGTTTTGTTGTAAATCCCTCACAACGTCCTTCTCTCCCGAATCAAACAACTTATGTGGGTTTTTTTTATAGAGCAACGTTGTTCTTCTGTGACATAAACTGAAGCTACAAAACAAGATGTCACTCCTGAACAAACAGCTTCATTTATCTAACAGCAAACTTGTGTTTGGTCAATAACTGGTGACACTGGACTTTTGATTCTAGTAGGCCATCTGACTTTTGACCCATTTCCACGCACACATGCACTTACACACACTTGAACCTTGACTCAGTTTTGCTGCAGTAAATGTAACTCTGCTGTCATATCTCACCGTTTCATTTCACTACGAATGCTTCTTCTCTCACCTCCTAAATACTTGGTGTATTGCTGGAGGTTAAATTCTCTGCTCTTGTCCCACGTCGGTCCAGTACGACCCACCATGTCCGAGACCACGGCTCTGGGGGCAGCCATGGCAGCAGGGGCAGCAGAGGGGGTGAACGTGTGGAACCTGAGGTCCAGTCACCTCCCGAAGGTCACGTGTGAGATGTATGAGCCTCAGATCAACACTGACGGTGAGGAACTGAAGCTGAAGCCTGCCTGATCTTGAATGCATCACTTCTGACCTGCGCCGTGTTCCTGTCAGAGAGCGAGTTCCGCTTCGCTCGATGGAAGAAAGCTGTGCAGAGATCCATGAAGTGGGAGACCACAGAGGCTCACTGATGCACCAACGGTACACGTTTGACCTTAAATCTGACGCGTTTTGACCTATTTTTCAGTTGAATTTAAGCCTTTGAGCTGCTCCATGACACCAACTTCTAAACAGAAAACCCTTCAACCTAATTGGCATCTAAAAAGTCATATAGGAATAAAGGATTTGACTTATTTTGACATATTAAACAGACCACTTGGTTCTTGTTGCAGGTTATTTCATAAATGTCTGAAATGAAGGGTTAATAAAGGGTTTCTGGGATGAGAATGAGGGAGCAGATGTTTGCATAACTACGACCTCACTGTCATCCGCAGGAAGTCAGCTGTGATCGGGGCCTCTTTGCGGAGATACGGAGGCCTGCTGTGGACAAAACTCCAACTCTATCCTGTATTCAAAGCCAGTGCGGACTTTTGAAATGTTCTTAAAGCAACGGGGTTTTTATTTTAACCTTCCTGTAGATTCTCATTTCTCTGTTTCATGTAATTTAATCAGTTTAACACAGCCCTTCTCAAATAGTGGGGCGCGCCCCCCTGGGGGGGGTGCGCTGCGATGCGCGTGTGACCCCGGAGAACATGTTTTTTGTTTTTTTTGCCGTACTAGAATAAAGTGTAATTGCACATCCCGCGCGCAGACACCACAGAGCAAGAGATAGGAAGAGCAGTGAACAAACCATCAAGAGACGGCATGAAAAAATACTTAACAGTGATGAAAAGAAAGGCGGAGAGACGGAGATAATGAGACAAACGAAAGCTAAGATGAGGAAATATGACGAAGCGTATATAGCGCTTGGCTTCACTGCGACTACGGTGGGAGACGAGGAAAGACCGGTGTGTTTACTGTGTCTAAAAATGTTGGCAGGACGGCATGAAGCCAAATAAATGAAGGCCTCACTTAAAGACATCACACCCCAGTCACGCTGATAACCCTAACCCTGGTTAACCCTAACCCTGGTTAACCCTAACCCTCACTTAAAGACATCACACCCCAGTCACGCTGATCAGCCGCTTGAGTTTTTTCAGCGAAAACGTGCCGAATATTGGCAACAATCATCCCGCTTTGGTCTATATTTCTTTCTTTTTTTGTTTTCTTTAATGTTAATAAGGATACAATGCTATGCAGAGGTGTACTTATAACAATTTCATAGACAAATGATACTAATTCTAGTCACGGCGGGGGGGACGCAAAATGTTTTCTTCTTCCTAGGGGGGGCGTAACAGAAAATAATTGAGAAGCACTGGTTTAACAGGAGGGTTTGTTTACAGCAGGGATGTAAATGGGTTCCCACTGGGGGTCAGGAACCCCGGTTGGATCATGGCTTTTTAACACTACAGGGACGGGACTGAGCGTCGAGAGGCGGGAGCACCCCCCCCCCCCAGTCTGACATTTGTGTCAGCACACCAAAAACAAATATATTCGTAAATTGAAATGCATTTTTCCATCTGCAAACCCTTTTTTCCATGAGCTCATGGAGGAAAATAATTTATGGGAGATGGAATTTTTCTGAGTTTTCTTCAGTGAGAATATTGTCTTTTTTAATTTTGTCAATGGTAACGGTTCTATTGTACCGTGAAGCAATAACTGAAATACTGAATAAATCAGTAAAATTAAATACAAAAAACTGACTCGTGTGACTAAAACTGCAGTTGTCAAGTTTACAGAACACAAAACAAATATATCCCAATAGATTTAATAACGCAGTCGAAGTAAAAGATGAGAGAATAACTGGAACAGGTTTCATGTTTACATGGAAAAAGAAGAATTGAATTACTCGGAGTAAAAAGCTGGTCAAATGATGGCAAGTTGGGGTGATAAAGCGGTTCTTTAGGAAGGAAAGGTCAGCGGGAGAACTGCCTGCTGTCGCTCCTCCGCTTGTTGACGTGCTTGAAGATTTTGGATTTGTGAGTGTTTTTGGATTTCTGGTATCCAAAGCCGCCTCCACCACCTCGCTTCTGCAGCTTCGCACCTTTACTGCTGTGGACATCTGAAGAGGAGCTGAGTCAAGGTCAACAGCTGATCCAAAGTTCTGATGGATACGTATACAGTCTATCAAATCATAATGAGACAGGACACTTTTAAACTCTGGAGCCTTTCATGTCAAAATGATGTGTGCTAACTATGCTACGGTCCTGCTGGGAATGACCATAAGGACGCCATGGTAACTGAACTGACTGCCACAAACAGGTGATGATGTCATAGATGTAAACACCAGGTTTTTGGTAAATTTCCTTTCATTTTTCCAACAGTCAAGCGCTTGTAAAGGATACTCAGATCAACGTATGGAGGCACTTTGAAGCCAAAGGACAGCGCCACCATGAGGAGGTTGAGTGTATTTACGTTGTAGATCTGTTTGAGTGAATGGGAGTCGTACGCCCTCACATACGACTTGTAGGCTTCCTGTGCCGACTTATGGAGATAGTAGTTCTTCTCTATCAGCTTCTCCAACTGGGGGAGGAAATAAATGCGATGAATAAAAGTCAACCTAAAGTTGATGAGATGCAGTGTAGAAACTGAAAGCTCACCTGAGACTGGATATCAGAGATTTTACTCCAAGAAAACTCAAACTCACTAAGTGGGACCTGAATGTGACATTAAAGGTGAAGAGCAGTGAATAGCAGGAAATGTAACGTGCATTAGCATTAAAGCTGACGGCCAGACGAGCAGATGTGTGGATTCAGAGGTACCTTGGCCTGTTTGAGGTAGCGGAGGAAGCCGAGCTCCTCTGGACGCAGGATCAACAGAGCGTGACCTCTGCCCTCGATGCCTCTGGCAGTCCTGCCCACCCTGTGGATGTACTCCTGCAGACAATGAAGAAATAGTTCCAACTCTCCAACTTTCTTTAGATGGATTTTAAGATAAGCTAAACCTTCATTGATCCCACGGTGGGCAGATTTGAAGTGGTTTACAGCAGAAAAAGATACATAAAATTCAAAAATCACAGCAAACAATGCAAAGTTGTAAATGAGTACTTTCTCCTTTAAGAGAAAAAGAATAATTAGCAGGACATTAGCTGAAACCATTGATTTAAAATCTATTTTTCAGAGTTTTTAATATACCTTAGGATCATCAGGTGGGTCATACTGGATTATCCAGTCCACTTCAGGGATATCTAGACCTCGAGCAGCGACGTCGGTGCACAACAGAATGCCCGAGTCAGCGTTGCAGAACTGGAAGAAGGTGGTGGTTCTTTTGGTCTGCTTTTGCTTTCCCTGAGATAAAAAAAGATTTACCGCAGCTGTTTCTGCAGATAAGAGCGTGAAAAGCGGAGGAACACTCACATGGATGGCCATGACAGGAAGGTCGATGTAGTTGAGCAGCTCATAGTGATATTTCACAGACATGCAGGAAGAGAAGAAGACCATCAGCTTCTTCTTGCGGTTCTTCTTAAGAAAGGTGAAGAGCAGGAGGAACCGCTTCTCTGATGGACACACCACATAACCCTGAAACCAACAAAGATCTGCTTGTATCAGCTGATACATAGCCCACCCTCATGCGTCTAAAATTTATTGAAACTTAACATTTAAAAAAGATAAAGCAGGTCCAGATTACCTGCTCAAGGCCGTCCACGGTGGCTTTCTCCTTGTCATCATCAACACCAACATAGAGTGGCTCCTTTTTCAGGGAGATGCGGGCAAGATCCTCAACCCGTCTGGTCTGAGTTGCAGAGAACAGCAGAGTCTGTCTCCGCTCTGAACACAGAAGATATTAATAGTGAGTCGTGCAACAGGTGTTTGTTTGAATCTGGCCGCAAGAGAATGAATGTTCAATACACAACATTAACAAGACTTCCAGGATGCAACTTCCTCCTCAGATCTGAAAACATTCAGAGAACAACACAGTCGGAGAGTTGCAGTCCCTTCAAGTCAACGGCGCCCCCTGGTGGCCATGCGCCTTAAATAACATTGAGGGCAACCTTTATTTTAGACAGTTGCTCAAAGAAAATGTGGATGATGAGGTTCTGATTAAGTGTGAGCATCAACACCATCATCTAAATAGCATTTTTACAGAAAGATGAGAGGACACCTACTCGGCAGCAGCTTGATGATCTGCTTCAGTTCTTCCTCAAAGCCCACCTCCAAGATCCGGTCGGCCTCATCGATGATCAAACACTGCAGGTTCTTGAACATGAATCCAGGAGTATTCTGAAAGTAAATTTTAGGAGTTCAAGTCTTTCACTAATTTACCAGGGTGTTCAGCACAAATTAGAAGACAACTGGACTTCCATTATTCCCAACCATTGGCATCTCCCCACCTGAAGGTGATCCAGCAGACGGCCAGGTGTGGCCACAAGGATGTTGACACCATTGGCTAGTCTTTGGGCCTCGGCTGAGCGATTGCTGCCCCCCATGATCAGACCGTAGGTGTGCACGTGGTGAGTCATCAGCTCCTTCAACACACCGTAGGTCTGCATTGCCAGCTCACGTGTGGGTGAAAGGATCACTACACCTGTACCTGGAAGGACAACAGGTAAAATCAGTGCTCTAAAAGCTGGATGCTTAAGCAAAGTTGCAATTTCAAGTCTGACGTTCCAAAACATTACAGAGAAAATGCAGCCTTACCATTCCTGGGCATGAACTTGAGTTTGTAGATGAGCTCTATACAAGGAATCAGGAAGGCTAAAGTTTTTCCACTTCCTGTCTTAGCAGCAGCCAAAACATCCCTGCACGGAAGCAAACCCGACATAATTGCACGTGAACGCCAATCTCTTCATCACGAGGTGGGATTAAAGAGCAGAAGCTCACCTGCCCTCCAATAGGGGGCGAATGGTTTTGTGCTGAATCTCAGTCATCTGTTCAAAGCCCAACTCCTTTACCCCCTTCAGTGTGCTCTCACTCACGAGTTCAGCAAGCGAAGCGAATGAAGTGTCCTCAAATGCACCTGAAAGGTCAGAAAGACGATGTGTAGTCTGAAAACTTTGAGCAGAATCTGTCCCTGCGGTCGCTGCTGTCTAGAGTCACCGACGAGTCTCCTGACAAAGACGACCACACGAGTCGCTGTCTGCCTCAGCTGACACCCGTTACAAGATGGAAAACCTCAACGGGCAACACTTGAAGGCAAAATAGCTGAATTACGTTCTGATCCGTCTTCTGAACAAATTAATTAGGAACATGTCTGTAAGGTTTAATCCATGACATATATGTTTAAAGGACTTTACAGGTTTTTGTCGTATAACGAATGACTTATTACAGCTGAAGGAGATATTATGGTCTTACCAGTTAAGCCAGAAGGAAGCTCGGGTTGATCATCTTCATCCTCCTTCTCTGAATGATCATCTTCACTCTGCTTTTCTGAATTTATCTCCTTATTTTCGTCTGCTACTGGTGCTTCATCTTCCTCCTCATCAACTTTTCTCGTTTTCTTCTCAGCTGTAATTAGAATGATGCATTGGTATGAAATGAAATAAATGGACTTTGATTACATTTGCATCTAGTATTACCAGGAGAATCGACTGTTTGGACGAGCTTCCTTTTTTTCTTCTTTTTCTTTGAAGGAATTTCTTCCGTTTTGGTCTCTAAGGGGTCCTTGGTCTGCTTTTTCGGCTTGGCCTCGTTGGCTGCTTTGCCAGCTGTTGACGTTTCCCCCGAACATTCATCTTCCAACCCGTTGGAGTTTAAGGTCAGTGTTGCTGAAAACAAGAGAATTCCAACACTTCTCTCTTTAGTCAGACATGTGAGACGAGCGAATGCGATTCTGTGCTAGTTCAGCAAGTGACAATATTTTCGATCACCTTATCCAAGACATTTGACACCATGTCGAGATCGCAATGTAATGTATTAACAATTAATAACATTAAGCAGCCGGTGTCGGCAAAATCCCATCTTTAACGTTGTGCCGTGAGGAGCTAACGAGGCTAACTTAATATTCCCAGTTCGAGACCTTTTTAGAACCTAGCTGAACGAACGACAGACGTTTGATATTTCTCAGCACGTACCCGCGTCGTCGTCGTCTTCTTGTTTACTGGGCAACTTGCGCTTTTTCTTATTTTCATTTCTTTTCTGAATTTTCTTCCGAAGAAGCTTCATCTGCAGGTCCGCCATGATTACACACGTGTGGAAGGCTCAGGACCCTTCCGGCTGCCCATCGGAAGTGCCTGACTGAAAATGTTGAGGACCCGTTCTCAATACTTTTCATCGAAGGATGAACACAAATGGCTTGATTTTGGATTCCCACAATAAAGTTTAGACTTCTAAATAAATCTTATATTCCTCGAAAAGCACATATTTGATGAGTAATGATTTTATTATAAATAACAAATGTGATACCGAACTATTACACACCAAGCAATTTTCTACACATTTGATTTTTATTTTTAATGATTTACTTTTTTCTGTTCTCAATCCGTCTTTTACAACATGTGTTATCAACATAACCACTTTTAAGCGTACTTACATTTGTATTTCTTTTACTGGAAAGATAAAAAGAGAAAAACAAACTTGTGTGCCCATTCATGCGCAGTGCAATTAACTTGGTTTCTGTACCTGCAGCCAACAGCAAATAAAAATGATCTACACATCACAGCACAAATGGTAGAAAACAATCCAAATTTATATCTAAAATATACGTTTTGTCATCGTTATATTGTTGATAATGTGCAATTGTGCAGTGCAGAAGAAAACAAACTCTTTTTCCAAACTGTAGCGAGTCAATGATGGTGGGAAGTGTTGATAAAGTCTTGATAAGGCTCTCAAAACATGTTATTACAATGATTCACATGAGACCTGTGCTATTATCAGTGTTGTTAACCACATATTACTCCTGAGAAAATATTTCAAAAAATACCATCGTGGAAAACACATTAATAACATAACATCTGAAAGCATTTAGAAATTAGACACAAAAAAGTTTGCTGCTAAATTCTAAAGGATTTAATTCAGTAACATCCTCAGAATCTTGCTTCTTCTTTAGAGCGAGTTTGTGAACCTAGATAAATGGAGCAGAACTCATCCCTAATGCACTAACATTGGAGCAGCTTCTCTTTCGGGGCACCAGTGGACGGGTCCAATCCGGCCGCCCTCTCGGTGATTGACAGCCGCACACTCCGTCGCCCCACCGGCCTCCGCCATCTTGCCTCTCCCTGCCTGCCAGGAGCCGAGTGCGGAAGTGGAAAACTGCACTCAGCTGCGGGCTCGGGTTCCGCCTGTGGACGGCTTTCCAGATCCTCCAGCCGACACAGCCTGCTTTCCCGTTAATATTAACCGTTTGTAAACCACAGAGAGCCGCGGAGAGATGGCTGGACGGCTACCGGCGTGTGTTGTCGACTGCGGCACAGGGTAAGCTCTACAAACCGACCCCACCTGAAGGGCTGGGGGCTCGGGTGTCACCGGCGGGCCGGCCACGGTCGGGGGCTGTCATTAGCGGCATCCGCGGCGGCTGGCTGTCTGTTTTTCTATCGCTGTATAGCCCAGGAGCTAACCTGCTAACAGCTAACTATGACATTATTAACCCCTTTCTCGTTACGTTCGCCGACAAAGCAGGTCGGGTCATTTGTGCGCTTATTTTCGCCGCTTCGTGGCCAGTTTGAGGTTCTGTTTTAATATCCAGACACGTCTTGTTCTTGTCGGGGGTTATTTGGCTGCCATGAAGCAGAGCTGGTACTGTCGGTACTGCAGTACCGACACCAGGCGGAAGAAGCTGCGTTCATTCATTTGCAGCAGGCCCAGCGCCGGTGCCAGAAATAACCACAAATGTGTGGATTTATCAGCATTTTGCACAATAACACACGTCTCCTAAAGATACCCCGGACATCAGCCAGTGCATTTAAACAACTTTTAGGCGATAATGTGGACCGGAGCAGGCGCGGTACTACTTCCTACTCTGCCTACACTTCCTCATTCAGCCTTTTTAGCCCATATATGGTCTTTTCTTGGCATCCGAGCGTATTTTCTTGATTAACTTCTCTAATTTGTGCCCCCAGTAACGCTGAGACGTGGTTTTCTCCTGGTATTGGTGGCAGGAGAATCTCTGTGGCAGCTGTCTCAGCTCCTCCTGCGACTGTTTGTTGTGATCCTGTTGATCCATCATTCCTTCAGCTCGTAGTTTCCACCTAAATAACAACCCTCAATGACTTTTACCGTTTTTTTTTTTTTTTGCTGTATCCATGTGAATATTGTTCTTTCTTTCTCTGGCCATACTTCATTCAGCAGCATTACTCTGAATTGGCTACTTATGTTGGGGGTGAAGCTGGCTTGCATTACTCACATGTAGAGGCTTGAACTTATTCTGCATACCTTCTTCACCCCCCTCCTCCTCCCTTCGGGCTGTTAACCAGTACACCGCTTCTGATCTGCACAGCGGTGGCTCATGGCTTCTCCCCTCTCTCCAAACCTGACCGTCATATGTTCCAGTGTTGCTGAAACGACACATCCAGCCATGAAATCACATTTTAGGCTGAGGGCTGGGCCTTGAATTTGGCTTTGCAGTGCAGCCCGACAGAAGAAAGCCGTGGCCAGATGTGTGAGGCAACAGCTGTTGGACTCACTGTTGCGTCCAGTTGGTGACATCAACCCTGGGAGCAGCTTGACCACGATCATCATCAGCCACTAGATTTCACCTCCATGAAACCTTCCACATCGTCCCACCTCTCTGAGCAGAACAGAAGCCCCCGGAGGGATCCCTTGTTAGCTTTTGTTATTGTTGAGCGGTTTTATGAGTGTAGAGGATCACGTGTAGACCTCCTCCCCCATATCCTAGCAGGAATGGCAGAAGTCCAACAGCTCTTGTGTTCGCTGTGCTTTTAGGTGCTCTTGCTTCACACTGGTTCCTTTTCAAACCAGCGTTTCTTTATCAGGAAGAGAAAACATCAGGTGTTGCAGCCGAAGTGACGGTTGGAGTCATTTAGGTGTCTCAAGAACAGGGGAGAACTTTCATAACACGGCAGCAATCATCTGTTAGCAAGGGTTGGTGAATGTGTCTCTAAAATGGTGTCCACAGTCAGAACTAGGCTGTATTAAGAGCCTGTCGGGACAGGTTGAGGGAGACAAGCTGGGACTGTTCTGTGGTATGAAGGTGATCAGTGAACTGCTGCAGCTTTCCGCTGCTGTCAGCTCACAGTGTTCTTACTGTCAAAGAAAGGTCTCCTGTGGCTGAGCTGATCCTGCATTCTGCCTGAAGACTTGAGCCTGAAACATTCTGCAACTACATGAGAGCAGATTGGATCCAGCAGCAATCCTGGGTAGCTTTAAATGGATTCAATTATACTTGTATTTTCGCACTAATTTACACAATGGGGTGTTAAATGGTGCAGTTTGACGCGATGCACTGTGTGCAACGGACGCGATACAGGAAACGTGTCTTCCCAGCATCACGCGTCACACACCTGAAACCGAAACGATGAAGGTGAATAGGTGAGATGGATCTTTGCACGTCTGCATGCAGATAAAGCTGCAGTCACTCTCTGTATGGCCATTCCTCCATGTCTGAATATCGTCCTGCCTGTCTCCACACTGACTGTGCTGTGCTGCTGAGAGAATAAGACACTTATTGTAGTTTTTCAGTCCCTGAGGTTCTACTCATCTGTGGAAAGTAGAACTAGCAACTGAAGGAAGCTGAGAAGCACATTTCACAACCTGCTTCAAGGCACATTGCTGAAGTGTTGCCTGTTTACACAGCCAGAATACATTTGCATTCATGTGTAATCATGTTGTCTCAGTGTTGAACACCATGCGAGTATGAAGTAGTGAACAAAATAAAGGAACTCTTCCTGCTCAGTTTAACCATCAGAGCTTTCAGTTCCTGTCAGCTGTCAAGGTAAAGGATCACTAAGCAAAGATCATTCAAATGCCAAATATTTAGCTTGGCACAGTTCACCGCTGAAGATTTGCAGGGTCTTTTCCTGAATGGCTCAGTTTTGTTGTTCTAAGTTTACTTTTGTAGTTCTTACAGAAGCTGCTCTGTGACAGTGAAGATGTTCCGGTGACGCGGCCCAACGTGTTAAAACCATAATGGGAACCTTTGCGTTGTAGCTCTGTTATTTGCATCAATATCTGCTTGAGCGTGAAGACTTGGTGGCTGCTTAGGTGAAGGAGAAGCACAAGTATGCATAAGCTAACAGTGAATTGAATGCCCAGTTAAAGAGACCGGTGTTAGAAACCAAAGTCAGACGTTCCCAGGGTGCTTCAGAAGAGACGCTCTTCTGACCAGGATGTGGCTCGTGCAGCCTGCAGCTCTTTGGCAGTCGTCAGCAGCGTCCTCCCTCCATCCCCGGGGTCCTGTGTGCAGGAAGTGCATTCTCCACGTCTCGGCCCACCCCGGCCTTCATCTGGCTGCCATGTGCCCCCTTTCAACGGAGGGCAGAAAACAAGACGGCCGGGCCGTCGTCGTTGCTGAAACTGAAGCTGGCCAAACCTATGCCGCCCTCCCGAGTCTGAACCTTCCTAGGCAGGGTTGCAGTTATCCAAAGGTTCCAGTATTCCTGAGCTCCCATGTGAGACATGAATGGCCTTTTAATGGCCTCCTCTTAAACTCCGGAGCCGCTCTTGGCCTTTACCCAGACGGCAGCAAACAGCGGCAGCATTGATGGGAGCAATAACGTCGTCGGGAATTAATCTTCACGCATACAAATGCGGTGTAGCAGCTGTCGGCCTGTGTTGTTAGCCTGCAGTCGGACCTGTCTAATCAGGCACGATGTGTTTCTCTTGCAGTTACACCAAACTGGGATACGCAGGGAACACGGAGCCGCAGTTCATCGTTCCATCATGTGAGTATTCCTGTGTGATGCAGAGAGACCGACGGCAGGCAGAAAACCTCGGGAGGGTTGGTGGGACCTCTTGGGTGCACTGCAAAGCTCTGAGGGATGCACATTGATGCAGATGTTTGACAGCTGTCCCTGGCTTCATCAGGCAGCTCATGCTCTCTGTTTTCCCCGCAGGTATCGCCATCAAAGAGTCGGCCAAGGTTGGAGACCAGGCTCAGCGGAGGATGATGAAGGGGGTGGATGACTTGGATTTTTACATTGGAGACGAGGCTGTGGACAAACCCTCGTACTCCACTAAGGTAACTGCTTCTTTCATGACTCAGCACGCACCGAACAGCTGGAAAAGCTACTCCCACTTTATAAACCTGCTCAGTTTCTTTAAGGAACTGATGAATGTGCACATCCTGAAAGATCCAGCCATTTACAGGAAACCACAATCATTTACTGTTGATTTGAGAGAGTTTGTTTTTACTGACGGAGCGTATCACAAAGTCCCAGACCAGCATTCCTTTTCTTCATCTCACAGCAGTTTTGAGTTTCAAATGTGTGAACCTTTGCAAACAGTGGCCGATCCGTCATGGGATTGTGGAAGACTGGGACCTGATGGAGCGCTTCATGGAGCAGGTCATCTTCAAGTACCTGAGGGCTGAGCCTGAGGATCACTACTTCCTCCTGGTACGTTTGAGAGCCTCCAAACTGGAGCCAGGCTCCAGATCAAATCAGCTAATTGTCCCAGAATGTGAACAGTTGGTTCTCTAGTTGTTTGTTGTGTGAAATGGTGAGAGTGTCAATGGGTCTGTGTTATTTTCTGCTTTTTAGACGGAGCCTCCTCTGAACACACCAGAAAATCGAGAATACACAGCTGAGATCATGTTCGAGTCCTTCAACGTCCCGGGGCTCTATATTGCTGTGCAGGTATCAGGATGAAGTTTAGCAGCCTTTAACCCCGTAGCGGCCTGCCTCAGTCCCAGCTGCTGGGCCTCTTTACAGCCTAAATTATCTTAGAAAACATCAACTGGAGGCATTCTGTGTTCTCTCTGACTTCCAGTATTACAGGTTTGGCAGCTTGGTGCTTTTAAACGTCAATATTTTTGTAAGGAAATTGCTTCCCCAAATATGTCTGTGTAGATTCTTAATTCCCCAAATAGAACAAAAATGAATGTCCTTGTAACAGCAGAGGTGAATGTAGAGTGTGTGTAAATTGTTGCTCATTTAGTTCTGCCCTCTGCTGCTAACTTTAGGTGAATTCACATTTCTCTGCTCTGAACGATGTTTCTGCAGAGTTGAAGGTGAATCAGTCCAAGATTTAGACGGGTTAATAAATATGAATTATACACCTCCAAAATCATTCTATCAAATTTAAACCTCTTACATAAAGCCTGGTGGAGAATCATTTATAACTGGTGTGTGTGTGTGTGTGTCTGTGCGTGTGTGTGTGTGTGTCAGGCTGTTCTTGCTCTAGCAGCCTCCTGGACATCCAGACAGGTGGGCGAGCGGACGCTGACGGGCACTGTCATCGACAGCGGCGACGGCGTCACCCACGTCATCCCTGTGGTGAGTTTTATTGATGACAGACCCGGAGGGAGGCAGAGAGATAATTTTAGTCATGTTGTTTTCGAGGTATTTGGATTGTTTCTTGCATTTTGTGTCCACACAAACGGTCACTTTCCATCCTGAAGAAGTACAATATTCTGCTCTAAATGGATTTCCTGGGTTTGCCTGCTGTTATTGGATCGTGTTTAAAAGGTTCCTGCTGGCTCCCGAAGCCTGGAAGAAATGACTCGGTTTGAGGAAATGTGTTTACAGAATTTATTTGAGGTGGGGAGGCTGAGTCAGCATGTCCGTGTCCCCTGCTGAACAGGCAGAAAATGGCAGCGTAGACGCATCCCCGCAGGGGGCTGCGTCTAACCGCTACGTCTTTAACCAATAATCCAACACCTTTTTTCGATTAGTGGACTAAATGCAGAAAATGAGAGCCCCTCACTGTTGGAACAGCACAAAAATGCAACACAAATTTGGTGGAAACCCATTTGAGCCTCCAGGAGAATAAAATCCTGGGCACATTTTGAGAAGCAGGACATGTCCGAGTAAAGGAGGACGTCTGGTCGCCCCAGACATCACCGCGGTCACGATCGCTCCAGACATTGATTCAGTCAAACATCTGCGGTCACAAAGCCCATAAATCAGGTCGGATTAACAGCAGCTAATAATAATCATCGTGGGAATCGACAAACGGCTCCAGCCCTACCGTGACGGCCTCGTACCCCAGCCCGATGTTTAAAAAAAAAAACTACCACCAAACTACCAAACGGTGTTTCACTCTAAATGCCAAATGCTCCCTCTGTCCTCTCCCCCGTCTTGCTCAGGCTGAAGGTTATGTTATTGGCAGCTGTATAAAGCACATCCCCATCGCAGGACGAGACATCACCTACTTCACCCAGCAGCTCCTGAGGGAGAGAGAGGTGGGAATCCCACCGGAGCAGTCTCTGGAGACAGCCAAGGCCGTCAAGGTGGGTCTGCACGTCTCATCAGGCACTTCCTCTGCTGCAAATGTTGTTTAAAGAACTTGCTAAATGGTTTACACTTGAAAATGTAGAAACCAGCTGCATCAGCACTTTTTCTGTTCAAACTACCGTACACATCTTCTACATTACAGAGAAAACCTGCCAGCAGTTAAGGAGTTTGGATTCTTTAAATAAGCTTCTGGGTATATTTCAAGGTCTCTCTGGTATTTGTCTAGGCTCACAGTAAATTTGTCCAATTTTAACATGATTATATCACAAAATTTTATAATTTTTCCTCACACCGACAGCAGGTGGCACTGTTTCTGCGTTTAAAACGAAAAAATCCGCTCTGGTTCGGATTTATTTTGCCACAAGACAAAGTGGTGATTACCTCATTTTTTACAGGTTAAACTCCACATTTGGATTGTCGGAATTATTGTCTGGTGTGTTCTAGCATCAGCTCAGCCTGCAAATAAATTCCTGTTTCAGTCTAATTTCAGATCTTTTAGGAATATTTTCGTGTCCTCATGCCAGATCTGACCTTTTATTTAAGATTCTTGGTTTCGTGATAGAGGTAACTGTGCGTCCGTCTTCTTGTAGGAGCGCTTCAGCTACGTGTGCCCAGATCTGGTGAAAGAGTTCAACAAATACGACACGGACGGTTCCAAGTGGATCAAGCAGTACACCGGCATCAACGCCATCAGCAAGAAGGAGTTCACCATTGACGTGGGCTACGAGCGCTTCCTGGGGCCTGAGATCTTCTTCCACCCTGAGGTCAGTCATGCTCATCCCAGTCTGCTGTGTGGGTGCAGCACAGTGCAACACGTCATCTTTGTCTTCTGACAATCCCAGTTTGCCAACCCGGACTTCACCCAGCCCATCTCTGAAGTGGTGGACGAAGTCATCCAGAACTGCCCCATTGACGTCAGGCGTCCTCTCTATAAGGTGAGGAACATTTTCACCGTCATCTCTGATGCACCACGGCCGTTGTTTGACATCAGGTCACTGCTCTGACCGTCCCATTTCCCCGACTGCAGAACATCGTTCTCTCGGGAGGTTCCACTATGTTCCGGGACTTCGGCCGTCGTCTGCAGAGGGACCTCAAGAGGACCGTTGATGCCAGGCTGAAGATGAGCGAGGAACTGAGCGGAGGCAAGCTCAAGGTGAGTGCCGGGGTTCATTTCCAGGGCGCAGAAATCGATAACTAAAGGCTGAAACGCTGACCAGAGAAGGAGGGGAGCAAAGGAAGATGGATTCATGTTTAGTTTCTTCTCGGTTATTACTTGGTTATTATTCACGGATTAGCTGGACTCGGCTTTAGTCTTTAATGGAAATTCACCACCTAATGCCTTTTATAATGTGGTCAAGTCTCCCTGTCACGCATGAAGCGTAACTGACCGCCTGTTTTCCTCAGCCCAAACCGATCGATGTGCAGGTCATCACTCACCACATGCAGAGATACGCCGTGTGGTTTGGCGGATCGATGTTGGCGTCAACTGTAAGTATTTCAAACGATGCTACTGCACTACTTCATGCTGAAGCAGTGTGGCTGCGACCCCAAAGGACACAATGGTGATATGAATTTCAGCGTTCACCTGTTCTAATCTGGGTCTGAATGTTCGTACAGCCGGAGTTCTACCAGGTCTGCCACACCAAGAAGGACTACGAGGAGATCGGGCCGAGCATCTGTCGCCACAACCCCGTCTTTGGAGTCATGTCTTAACTCCAGCACTCGGGGCGTTAAACACCGGAAGTCTGGGGATGAACGGGGCAGTGAAGATAGGGTGTGTAGGAGAGGAGGTGTATGAGGAGGAGGTGGTGGAGGAGGTGGCGGAGGAGGTGGCAGAGGAGGAGGCGGCGGAGGAGGCGTGACTGTGCTTTTGTTGATTACTTGTTCAGCTGAAGAGCTGCAGAACAAGACAGAGATCCAGATTAAATAAAGGTAATAAAACAGGCTGAACACGGACGGCTCCAAAATGTACCCTGAATGTTTTTCTGCTCTTTTTAAACGAGGGAAACAATTCAAAGAACATTTCTGGATCTATAGGCGACCATATGAATAGAACATATTATTTAAAAAGTCCAGGCAATGATTAATGATGAGTTTAGAACATATTATTGCCTCTTTTTTTCCTGCATTTTTGTTTCCAAATGCATGTCCGTGTATCATGATAAGAGCTTGTTTATATTTCATACAAAAAAATTTTTATATGTAAAACTTGGGGAAATCAGGGGTTTAAAAAGAGAAGTGATGGACTGTTTTAATCATGTTGCAGCTTCGTTGTGTTGAGTTGAGAAGCTGCTCTGCTGTGTTCCCCGACATGTCATCCCTTTAATTCTTCATCGTACAGCACGTTTGAGTCAGGCAGTGTCAGGATTCCCCTCTGTGACGCAGCAGAAGAGACGGGAGAGACGTTCTGAGGTTGGAAAGATGGAGCTGAACTGTCACAGCAGTATTGTTAGACTAGACTTTTTTATTATTAAATACCAAATGATAAAAAAAAAATCATGGGATTTGTGTATTTAAAGCCTTGTAACATTCCAATAAAGGCTCAAATTTGTTTCTATGTACACAACCTGTCATTTATTCTCAACTCTTTACATTCTATACAGTGACAGAACTCACTTTTATATGTATGTATGCACAGATGCTGCATTTCAGACTGATTAATAATTCTGACATAAGATTTATAGAATAGAATTAGTTTTTAAATTTTAGACTTAAGAATGAAAAAAAGTTTAAACTCATACTGTGATGTGTTTTTTTTTAAATTTATTAAATAAATATAAGGTATTCTGTTTATCCGTAGGAAACCTATAGTGCACACGCGCGCACATCATCTGGGTTCTCTGATTGGTCGATTAACATGACGTCACAGAAACTGACCAATCGTGTTGTCGTTTGGGCTTTTGACCCGCCCCGAGCCAAGGTGGAAATGTTTGATTTTGCCCGCAATCAGTCAAATTAGCCAGAAGAAAACACACTTCTCTACACAACCTCGGCATGTCAAACAATGCGTTTGATTCACTGGAAGAGGGTCCGGATGACGCCTAAGATGAGTAAGTTATTCTACTTAATTTGAAGGTTAAAGTTAATTTGGGAAATAATAAGAGTGGTTTTGGTGTTGCTGCACAACACGGTTTATTATATTGGTCTGTTATATCATGCTCTTCAATCTGCAGTTATTTTAGTAAACCCTTTCTCGATGTATCAGCTACATCATTTGTTTTTATTCTAACTTTTGTTCACTAAAAAGCTTTGAAGAACTAAAGAACTTTCCGCCTCAGTCATGTATCCTTGCCTGTTGTTCTCCTGCTGACCAGCAGAGGTCAGCCTCGCTACATCATCCGTGTCAATTGTTATGAGCTGGTTTTTTTGTTTGTTGCGTTTTATTTGCATGAATTTGCGGGCAAATAGAAAAACGATCCATTTTTGTCTGCGAGCTACTCAATCGAGGCCCTTCAGATGTTTTCCGAAAGCTCCACTTTATGAAACTGGTGTAGGTGAAAGGTCTGAAAGGTGGAAGGAATTAATGTCCAGGAGTGATGCTGTGTGCAGAATGATGTGCAGAGCCCCTTCCAGAGAGACTACAGGGAGGTTAAATAGAGATATGTCACAGCAGGCGGATCGATCTAAGCGGACGTTTTCCCTTTCTCAGCCTCATTTGCCATCATTTTCACGCCGCGCGGCCACAATGTCCCAATTCATTTGAGGGCAAATGGCAAATTCACTGCAGGTCATTGCTCGTCATTGTGCTTCATATCCTTTTATCTTCAAGAAAAGAGCAGAAATGGCATGTGGGCTCAGTGGTGTGGGAGACAATCACAGGATGTTGCACTTCGCTGCTGCAGAATTAAGATGCACATGGACCAGGATGCTGGAAATGGAGCCTGAAGATGTCTACTTCCCTTTAATGTGGCAGAATCACTGTTGCTTTATTTTAAAATAATCATCATTGAGGAAGACGTTTGCCAAATTGAAATTATTTGGAAGAAAAGGCACCACAAGGCTTCACTGTGTCTGTCTATTCCTCAATACAGGAATGAATAATACAATAAAAAAAACAAAATAATAATTGATATTACTTTAACACTTAATCATTATTACGACTTATTTCATCTCCAAAATTCCTATTGTTGCAACATGTACTGACTTAAACCCAACCAATATGTGTTATGATGTGTAGAAACAGGTTTGTTGCTTTAGGTTTCTTCAAAACTGGAATTTCTGATTTAATTGTGACGCTGCAGCACTGACACATTTTAGCTGACAGCTAATATGAAGAAGTTCCAGTCTGAGTGTGTAGAAACGGAGTGAAGTCCCACCAGGACGTATCAAGGAGACGGCTGGCGGTGCTGGAGGTGGTGCAGGTCTGAGAGCGTCTCTCCATTATTGTCTTTTTGAGAGTTTTTCTATAAGGTGGTTGCTAATGGCAACTCTGCTGAAAGTGATGGATCTGCTGAACCTTGTCAGGTTTCTCAGCTGGAGCGTTATGACACAGAGGAGCAGCTGCTCACACTGATCTCAGGGAGCACCTTCTACTAACAAAGAGCATCATGGGATGTCTGATTATCTGACCTGTGTGCCTCTGGCTGCTCTCTGCTTTATTGGGCTCAGTGGTTTGCAACAGTGGCTGAACCGTATTAATGTTTATCCCCATAAACCTGATGTCCAAACTCCTCTTATGCCCTCACATCTGACTTTACTTTGAAACATTTTATTGATTTAATGTTGCATGTACTGACAATGGTGCAGTTCCATAATGCCACCACTCGGGGCGCCCCCTCCCCCTCAAACGATTGTGATTTATGGTTGGTTTTATGTTCTCGGCACCAATAGGAACTGCAACGTGAGGTAAGTTGTGACAATGTGCAAACGGTGCTTTGTGATTGCAGTGTCGCTGTTGAAGGTATCAGAAAAAGAGCTCCTTGTCTTCAGAAACCCGACAGCTGAGTCTAGCAGCTGTGCGGGAAAGGATGGTCGTTTTTGTGTTTGTTCCTGAAGTTTAACCACTCTTTATTCCTCTGGCTCTCCACTTCCTTGCCTCAGCCCTAACCTGACGCCCCTGGTTCCTATAGAAACTTCCCTGTTTTAGGTCCTGGTGTAATGAAGCTAAAAGGTTCTTTGGTGTCCATCGGTGCAAGGAGACTCTCGCCCCCCTGAGATGTCAGGGATGGTGTCTGACTGGAAGCCCCCCCCCCCCCTTCCGCCCCCGGTGGCAGCTGGCCAGACAGGTGGTTTAGGATATGTAGTTGCCAGGTTCCAGTTTCTGATGACATTTCAGGCCAAAACCCAGTTTACCTGCTTATATTTGTGTTTGTGCACTTGGCTGACGTCTGACTCGGCAGCACATTGTTGAACTGTTGTTCCGTGTGGTCGATCGAAGTGGAGGTGATGCCCACAGAAGCCTGTGAGCCAGGTGACAGGCGTGGTAGATAACCTCGCCCGTGACCTCCGGGATCTCTGTGAGGCTGCTGCTCACAGTTAATAAGGTGTGAAGGGAGCGGCGGAGCTGCTGTCAGGGCAGGAGGAAGAGCCGTGTCAGCTTTGGTGTTAGGAGGTGGGTTTAAATCCCCCGTGTGTCACCGATCGGTCGGAGGTTGGGATTCAAGTGTCAGCAGTGGCTCTTCTGGAGAGCAGAGCGGCTCTGCCGGCTGGATGAGGCGTCCCCGTGAGGAAGCTTCTGCACAGGCTGAAGGCTGATATCTGATATCTGCTGCCGCTTCATCCAGCTGTGGTTCAAGCATCTGCTACTTGGAGAGGAGCTGAGAGGGCTGCAACCCTCTCCGTCATCAGTGTTGCTCTCACAGCCACGTGGCGTCCGTATCATCATCGAGTGGCTGATGAGGCTGACGTTTGGTTAATGACGATTGATGTGGCAGGTGCAGAAGAAGAAGTAAAAAGCGACCGCACGTCCACGTTCGAGCTCGGAGAATAAAAAAAGCAAACGTTTTCCTTCACGGTGGGACTCAAATCTGAAGCTAATGGACCATGAAGGCCCTGACAGATGTGTGGCAGATGTTACCTGCTCTAACCCCAAACCTGCAATTGGACCTGGAGCGGATTGTTCCCGCTCTTCCTTCCGGGTTTAATCTTGACTTCAGCTAGATGAGATCAGCGAGCGCGGCTGACCTGGATTAAACGATGTTCAGATTAAAACACCTTTGAAGGATTGCTTTCTGCTGGAAGTGATGTCATTTCCAGGCCTTATGAGTCCAAACGGCTTTACTGCCTCTCTTCCCTTTAGCTCCACACGCCTGCAGCCATTAGCATGTAGCCTTTAACGCACGGATCACACGCTGAGGCGCTGGGAGGCGGAGCTCCCTGAGATAAAAGCACCTCTCTTTGATCTGGATGACCTCGACTGGAAGAGAACTTGACCTTTGGTGGTGTTGGTGCTCGGGGGTCCTCAGGTTCATGTGTTGAAGCTTCTTCCAGCTGTTGCCACATCTGTCCAAACAGAAGATCCACCTGTAGGTGAGGAGCAGAGGAGCACGGCTGGACTCCACCTCGAGGTTTCCACTCAAATTTAGAATGAAATGTCTTGCTGGTTTAGATGTTTTAAACGGGTCGGTACCAGCTTATCAGAATACATCTCTTTTCTGTCTCTGAGGGGGGTTCTGAATTAAAAATGGAGGCGATTTCCACTGGCTTCTTCTTCTAAGCTATTTCTTTATTCCACCTGGTCGTTTTTAAAGCCTCCGTCTAGATAAAGCTGAGCTGCACCCTAATGGAGATTAAAAACTTTCTCAACTGGAAGGGGGGATTCTTCCGTTTCCTGAAGTTTAAATAAAATTCTGTCTGCATTTCCATCTGATTTTAGCCCTTATGGGTTTGGTAAACCACAACCAGGCAGACGGCACCTTTAGTAATCTGCCCTCAGCGTTGGCGTATGCATCAAACAAGGCGATGAACCTCCCCTCCCCTCCGATTCCTCACCGTCAGGTGATCAGTCAGCTTTATGTGACAGAACTGGTGCGGCTCGACTGGGGGCGGACGGCGCCCCCCCTCGCTGGGGGCCGAGCGCCGCCGTTTGAGATTGAACGGCTTCTTTCCAGCGCTATGGGCTGCTTATTTACAGAGGGGGGAAATAAGACGGGCTGGAGGAGACACGCAGGAACACTCAGAGGTGATCGGATTGGAGGCGCAGGGGGAGGAGAGCCTTCCAGCCAGCCGCCGTGACCCAGAGCCTCCAAGGACACATTGATGAGCCTTTCAGGGGTCGAGATCATTTAAGCAAAAACCACAATTTGGTCTGTCCTTTTGTTGGGATGAAGCTTCCAGTTTATAGCCCACAAAATATCCAGATCGTATCGATTCAGCCTTTTTTGCTTTAATTCTGTGTCCCAATTGTTGCGAAGCTGAATAAAGTCTCCTCCGGGATCTCCTTCCTGCTACAGGATGCTGTCGGATCAGGCGAAAATCAGCTTTGACAGAACTCTGATGGAAAAAGCTAAAGTTTTCAACACTTGACCCTCAAATGTTTGCTAGCATTTTCAACTTTTTCTATCATAAATGGTGCCAAAATAAATTATTCATTTTTTTTTTTATATTTTCAACTACCTGGTGTCCCTCAAGGGTGAATATTTGGCCCCTCCCTGTCTGCACTGGGGCGTATCAGACGGTCTTTTCTCCTTATGCTGATGATGCAGGTCTGATCCTGACGTCCCTGTTCTACGATGTGATGTGGAAAAGCTGGACGTCCCAACATTAATCTGCAGTGTAGCAGTAGCAAAGTTGAGGTAATTGGTTCCGAGGAGACGTGACACAGCCCCTTCCCCCCCGTAACTCTGCTTCTCTGCTTCGGTTTGTTGAACTTGGAGCAACAGGCTGCTAAAAATGGCTTTGAGCATCTCAGAGGTGTTTGAATCGGGGGCCATTGTGCCACAAATCCAGTCAGAATGGCGTCGTCCTTGAAAGTTCCCAGTTCTGGTCTGGTCTTATGTCCCATTCAGAAAAGTGTCCTGATGGACTGGCTGTAGGACCTTTGGTTGGAGGTTAGTGGGAACGGCCCCAGGTCCCGCTGAGGCTCCCCCAGCAGGTTGTGGGGAGTGTCGTGAAGGTTCACACCTTCTCAGAGCATCTTGCTATTTCCATTAAATTTGATGGTCCAGGCCGTTATGCACCTGTGTCTCCAGACGGTCCTGAGCAACAATCACAGCAGAACGCAGGCAAAACACCTGAAATCCAATTGGATTTTAATTTCCTAATACATCTCGATAAATGTGTGTTTTTACCTAATTGAACTCTCACTCATGGTCCAAACAGTAACGTAACTGTTGCTCTTTGTTAAATGGCAGCATTAAGAATCACACATGGGGTTAAAGTAAAGCAAATAAGGATATAAAACAGGTATATAAAATGGCTCGATGCTTGGAATTGGCGTAATGTCCTTCTGAGCGTGGCGGAGGAGAAATAAAAGCAGCGGGAGTCAATAAAAGCTCGTATGCAAATGAGGCGAGACTGTTACTGCCTGCGCGGAGCCGTTATTGCTGGAGCCAGGAAGCTTTCCCTCAGTCCTCGCCATCATTTGCTCTTCGGTAACTTGCAGGAGACTCAACATCAGCCCAGAGAGCGTCGGGATGTTGAAACCTCTCGGTAGAGTCGAACCCTCGACCCGCGCGTGGCGACACGGAGAGCCGACCACCAGAGCTGCCGCCATGCGAGCAGCGTGGACGGGTGACCAGACCCCGAAGCAACGGGTGATCGTCCAAGATGAGCAGAGCTAATTGAGTCTCTGGGGGTAAATCGCTGGTCGGGAGCGACTCGATATGATATAATCGCCCTGACGTGGCCAAACGACGGATGCTGTCGAGGAGGAGCGAGAAGGAGAAGAAAGGAACACAAGAATCTTCAGTAGATCAGTAAAATCCTCACAATATTGGATAAGGACGAATATAAATGGACTCGGGACAGTTGGCGTTAGCTCAGCCCACCTTAGCGTAGCAACGATCCACTTCTGGAGCCCCTGGGGGCGGGGCCAGCCTGCGCTCTTTTCTTTGCTATTTACTTCAACAGAAATGACACAGTGCAGAATTTCTTGTGCACCTTTAAGCTCAGCAGGATGAATCTGTATGTTCCATCAAGCCGAGCGGCGTCGAGCCTGTGGAGCTCTGACGGTACGAACGCTTCCAGCGTGTCTGAGATGACCGATGGAGGCGTTCTACGACCTCCCGGCGGCAGGAAGCAGCGCGGCCGAGGGCTCGAGAGGCTCCAAAGCTCCATTTGATGTATTTAAACGGGCACGTTTCAGCAGCACCGTTCACAGTTCTTCACAGCGAAAACGGCTAAAACGTTACAGAACGAGCAGCACGTTGCTCAAACGCAGCAGCACTTTCCAGCCTTGACTGGAGATTGAGGTGTCGCTCCACAGGCCCGTTTGATTCCACCTCATCAGGAACACAAAGCCGAGCAGTTTCCTGTAAAATGGCCCCATTTAAAGGGAATTCTTGACAATCGTAGTCGTTTCCTGCCGTTAAATGCAGCCTTTTGGAGGGAAAACCCTTGATCCCTGTGTGAAGGTATAAAAAGGTTTTCCTTTTGAACGCTTGATTATGTCGAAGCTGTAAAATAAGCAGCCAGAGACACAACCAGCAGCTCCGTCTGCTGCAGGTCTCCACAGTTCACACAGGAAGTTCCACACGGGGACATTTGAGGGGCGCCGCTTCCTCCCCGACTCGCCTCCTCTGAGCTTTATCGCTGGAGAAGAGAGCGCCTAATCTGTGGCCCTCGACCTCTCCGTGGCTTTTCTTAATCCTGATGTCTGTTAATGGTTCTCCCGCAGCGTCCCACTTAATTAAGGAACGTCAACAGCGGCGGGTTCAGCTTCAGGTTTTAACCCTCGAAGCAAAGATCTGAAGCTGAAGATGAAACTAGTAAAACATCAAAGGTTTTAGTTCATGGAAGGCGTCTTTGAAACGGGGCTTTCATGGTTCCGTGAGTTCTGAAGACGGGCGCGTCGGCTGATATCAGACGGACGTTAACTTCCAGCAGGCACTGGGACAGCCTGGCGACGACCCCGCTACCGTCAGATTTAACCTGGGATCCGAACCCTTCACCACGGCAGGTGCGCACTTCCTGTTTAGCTCTCTGCTAGTGAACGAGAGCGTGTGTGTGTGTGTGTGTGTGTGTGTGTGTGTGTGTGTGTGTGTGTGTGTGTGTGTGTGTGTCACACTGACTGTTGGTTCAGGGCAGAGGGAAGAGACACCTCCTGCTACACACACACACACATGGTTATTTTACTTTAATTGTTGTAGTTTAATATAAATGCAAATATATTCCATTTGAATCAGAACATGTCCCCCAGTGTCGCCCCCTGCTGGCAGGACTGTGCTTATTTTCCTCATTTCGAAGCAAAGCAAAGCATGTTTTTCAGAAATGGATGGGATGTCTCCCCATTCCTGCAGCGTCTGTTCAGGGAACACTCACAGGAAATGAAAAGCCGTGTTTTGATCCTACCCACGTGTTTGGTCGACGTTTTCATGTTCTGTGGAATTAACGACAATAAAACCAAAACTCCAACCAAACACACGGAATATTTGGTTTCCTTCCCAAATCTCTGGGAGGAGGGGGTCTTCTGTCCTACTCATGACAACACAGTAATAGATTACAACCCATAGCTGCTTTCCATCTGAGGTTGAATGGAAAATGAATAAATCCATATTTCACGTGTCGGCAGGAACTCGGATTGTTCAGACCTTCAGGGTTCTTCAGACCTTCAGGGTTCTTCAGACCTTCAGGGTTTCCCAGTTCACGTCTGCTGAACTTGTTTTTTTAATTATTTTCCCCCTCCCAACAGTAAATAGGAGCAGCTCATAACGGCGCGGCTCCGTCAGGACCTCCCCCACCAGAAAGATTGCCCATTACATGAGTTAAAAGTGCATCGGAACTATTTCCTCCTCCCGTTAATGGAAAAGTGCGTGTTGTGTGTGTGTGTGTTTGTGTGTGCTTACATGCAGATTTGCTTCATTTCCTTCTCCCCTCCTCAAAACGCCGGTTTGTTCCGTGTTGATTATAAAGGCAGCTTCTGTTCCAGGGAGTGATAAGTGTAATGGAGTTTGCTCTGTGTGTGTGTGTTTCCGACATGCTCCAAGACAAACGGCTCGGCTGTAATGACTCGGCAGGTGAAAATGCCAATTTGCTGTAGTGCATCGGCGCTGACCTTATCAAGGGTCAGGATTTCATAAATCCACGAGAAATAGCTGTTCATTATAGGTTTAATTTGACACTCCAGTGGTGTGTGTCCTGGTGAAGTTCTCATTAAAGAATTCTAATGTGTGTGTGTGTGTGTGTGTGTGTGTGTGTGTGTGTGTGTGTGTGTGTGTGTGTGTGTGTGTGTGTGTGTTATACAGTAGCTCATGTGGTTTAGTTAAACAGAGGCTGGAGCCCCTCCCAGGAGTTGGGCCACAGGATGGTGCAGCCGGTTCTGGTCCAGCCCAGCTGGCCTCCCTACAGAGAGGTCTGGATCTGGCTGAACCACCACTGCTGCACGTGGCCGGCGTCCGTCGGGCCGTGCCGGCAGTGGGAGCGCCGCTGTAGCCAGGACGGATGACGGGATCATTCTAAGCCGTAATAACAATAATGACAGCGGTAATAATGAGGACCAGACCAGGAGCTGGACTCCCCCACCTAACGTCCTTGGATCCACCTCCTGCAGCTCGTCTTCCAGGTGTTTTCCCTGCTCCTGCTGCCTAATGATACATGCTAATTGTTTTTAAATGGGTTTTTGTGCTCTCGCACCTCCTCTCCCTTCAATTCTATCAGGCTCGTCGGAGCGTGGAAAGCCCAAATTCCCTCTGAGGCCGGTCAGACCTGAGAATCGATGGATACAGTTGCCGAGGTTCTCTGGGCGGTTTTCCATTAAATAAGAACACGCGTGATCCAATATGGCTGCTGTTATCTGCTGAAGGCCTCCGTCCTCCACAAACACGTTAGCTTGAACAGATTAGCTCCTCGCATGTTGAACAGTAAGTGATTCTGTACACGAGTCACAATCGGCCTCCTCCTTACCCGCTTTCCCATTACGTTGCCGCCATCTGGCACATTCGCACAGCGGCTCCCCGCTGCGCGCGGCGTTCACGCCGACAGCTCGTCTTGAAAGGCGGCGCGCGAGGAACAACGCCTGCGAGATGAAAGGAACAAGTAAAGTGGGAAATGAGGTGAGATGGTTTTGCTTCCTTCTGCAGCCATCCACGGCTTTTTAATTCCATCTGAGATTGCCGAGTGTGATGAGCTCAGTCGTGCTGCGGATCCCTCCACGCCGCCTTCGCCAACGCCCCCCCCCCACACTCTGATGGAGCTCCGTGAATTCCCCTTATTGCCGTTTAATGGAGATGGGTACCCAAACAAATGAGCAGCCTTTGCCTGCCTCAGCACTGCAGGTTTTCATTAATCGGGACACCGAGGCGCTGATGGCACTAATTTTTCAGGCTAAGCGGCGTCTGTGACTCGCTCCTGCACGCCGCTCCTGCACGCCGCTCCCACCAGAGGAGAGAAGTTCCATCAGAGCTGCAGCCCAAAAGCAGACGGCTGGAGTCTTCATGTCACACCTGTTCTGTTGAGTTTGAACAGCCCCCCCCCCCCCGTGGTGCCCATCTGTGCCGGTGCCATGAGGACCTCGCGGTAGAGGATGTTGAAGGGAAGCTGAATTCCACTTGAGGAACCTTCTGTAGTCTCAGTTCCCACAAGAGGACGTGATTTGAACTGATGGAAGAGGGAAAGGAAAAGGTTTAGTTCCTGACAGTCGAGACTGTGGGAATAATTGTACCGCAGCGTTTCCCAGCCTCCATTTTTAAGAACTTCTGGTTTGTTTGTGTTGGCTCAGAAGATGCTAACGAGCCCGTCTGGACCCTTCGCTCTCTTCCTGTTGTTGAGGGAGCAGCTGGTTCACCTGCTCGGAGCTTCAGCCTGCTCTTCCTGACACGTGCTGGGGGGTGATGACGAAACCTTTGGACTGTCCTGAGGAACACACACACACACACACACACACACACACGCTCGGAGTCATTGTGGGATTTTCAGGTTTCTGCTGCAGCGATCTGCAAAACGATCTGTTGGTGACGTGGATGTGAGAGGAGCTTAATAATTTAAATGTAGGCCTCCATAAGAGCGCATTAATGATGATAGTGATGGATGTTGGAACATATACATCACTGTTGGTGCGCTTGTGTTACGCAAGAGAAATGAGTGCAGCACCGGTTGGATGCTGGATGCACGACGACCTGCAGCGCCGCATATTTATGGGCATCCTGTAGCAATAAAGGCGGCCTCGAATAAACCTGCTGTCTGTAGACCCCCCCCCCCCCCCCCCCTTTTTAATCCTCCCTTTACAAATCAGCTCAATTCTGGAATTTTCCATTTTCTTTTTTACTTGGTGCAGAAATGTGACAAATATGAGGCGACTGCTACATGTTAGCATTAGCGTTTTCACCACCGCAGCGGCTCCTGACCGTTCGTTAGTGATCACGCGGGCATGTTGTCATCTGGGGACTTAATAAGGATTTTATTAGCACCCTAAACGTCCTGCAGAAGCTCAGACATCTGCTCGTTTGATGCGTTTGGCTGATGTTCTCACCTCACACATGTTCCCCCTCTGCTCATTTAGCCGCCTGTTTTACCGACTGAGCTCCAAATTTAATAAATGAATGGCAAAATTGCTTTGGGGGTTATCATAATGCCACTAATCGCTAAATCAAATGATGACAAATGCTTTTCTGTGTTACAACAGTTTCTATTATTTTGCATTGAACAGAAAAACTTAAAGGACCTCTTTTAAAGTTCAAACAAGATTATTAAATATCAATTTCAGGACTTGAGCCTCACCGTGAGAGTGAGTCTGTGGCCCTTTCCTTCACGCTTCGATGAAAAGGCCGCACAATTCTGAGCGGCTAATTTGTGCCGAATGGCCGTGATGGCGTTCAGCTGCAGAAACGGACGCGCTCAGCCCATCAGGGTGGGAATATTGGGGATTAATCATCATTTGCTGGAAACTTTGGTAAAGGCCACGTCCAATTCCTTTATTCAGAATGTCACTTCCTGTCAGTGCCAACCGCTTTCTTTTTATCTGATTCAGCTTTTTCATCTCGGAGAATTCGGCTCGTTTTTTCCAGTCTGACATCTGACACGTTGCCGAGGTAACCGTTACCGTCGTTGCTAACCACAACAGGTTGACCAGAGCTGCTCAGCATTGTGACTAGACTCTTATGACCTTCTCATTTATGAATGCTGTTTTTAACAGAATAAGGCTTATTTATTTACTTGAGCCCATTTTTTTGTAACTTTAGTTTCTGTTTTGATTAATTTTTTTGAAGAATAAATTCCGCCTGACAGCGAAGGCGCCGCTAATGTGTTTTGATTCTATTTGATTCTCACCTTTTGTAATTTTTGCAGCAAATATAGTTTTTTAATGCCGACATATTCAGTCTGGTCTCACACACTGACATTAGCATGCACGCTAGAAAAGGGCTAGAAAATGCAAAAACACAGGAAACGATTTTTGCTAATCTTTGGGCTTTTTCAGTGTAACATAATTTGGTGCTAACTGCATATTTGAAAACTTTTAAAACACACTTGGAGGAATGCGGACACATTTCAGCAGGAGTAAAACAAAGTGCTGGCAGGGAGATGCCGAGTTAATGCTGAAGCTGGACGAGAGAGACTTGATTCCTGATGCCTCGGCCCCCCGTTGCTCGTAGCTCCTTCGTCTCTGTGACGGCTGCTTGTGGTCGCAGCTGCTCCATCCAGGAGCCGAGCAGCTGCGACTGCAGGTGGAAAATAATCAGATTAGGACTTGGTTACGTTTTAATTCCCCCACAACTTGAGACAAAGGTGTGCATTAATCTGGGGTGTTAGCATTCAGCCCAGAGGGACGCCGATGCTAACTGTTGCTACGTCGTTGGCAAAGACCCAAAAAAAAGCTGCTGCAGGTTGGAGCGTCGCTACATGATGTGATCCGTTGTGACCCAGGTCGGTGCCGATCGGTGCCTCCGTTCCCGTTCGCCCGCCAGCCGGGTCAAGGTCGTCCTGGGGGGACATCAAGGTCCCTGCGGCGCTGCAGCAGCCTAATACCACATCTCCGTACGGGGAGGAGAGATAAGCATGGGGTGTGTGTTAGAAACGGGGTGGAGGTCAGGGTCAGCTGGAGGGTTCGGGCTAGGAAAGTCCCCACAAAGATAGGAGCACACGAGGGTGTGTGAGGGAGAAAATGCCACCCACAGACGAGGAGCGTATCTGGACTTGATCTGCAGTAACGTTTGCCTCGGGGCAGAAGGGGAGAATTGGCCACTATCATTTATCATATCGCACGTTCGCCGCACTTTAATGGGATTTTCTTCCTCGGCCTCCCGCGCACACGCACACGCGTGCACGTGTTCCACATGTGTCCTCCCACAGTTGCACCCATGCGTCTGCACCTTCGGCTTCTTTAAAGAGCTCACGAGAAGGGAAATCTGAGAGGAATCTGCAGAAAATGCTGCTGTTCTGGCAATAACATGCACGTGCATCTACGTGCACACCACTGATGCAAGGATGACGCCACAGAATCAGGAGCTGGAGCTGACCTTCGGTGCGTGTCGGGAACTGGGTCTGAGGACTCTGAAGACCAGACGAGGAGAGAAGAGGGTGCTGCCCTACAGAAGCCGAACATTAACAAGTGTTAACAAGTCATTTAAAGGTTATTTAATCCATAAATCCATCTTTAAAAGCTTAGGAGAACCTACAAGCGGAGCTGCCAGGGAACAAATGTTAAACAACAAAGTGTTAAAGTTCATATTTCAGCAAGTTTCCAGACTCCTGTGAGACCTGGCTAAACGCCCCCCAGGTCAATATTTACATAAAAATCCTACGCATAAATAAATCATAGCGGTGATTAGCATGCTAATATTATAATACTCGGATCACTGGCATCTGTACTTATTTTGGATTTGATTTTACAAGGTAGAATATTTAAAATCTCCAAATAAACCATTAAATCAGAAACTTTTCCCAAGAACGCTCTAAAACAATATGAAAAACTTTAATAATCTCAGCGTATAGAAACCTGTCAGCTAATATTACAGGTGTTGTTTTCTTATTTCTTTCCATTTGAAACCTGCAAAGCCGTTTCAGTTGGAGTGGGAATAATAAAAGAGGATTTAACCAGGTAATATTGGGAAGGGAAGCGATGTTCCTTTCATGGTTAACGATGGAGGATGTAGAACTCACATCGAGAACGCCCACTGCTCTGATCTTTAGTGATCAGAGATGGATCAGGCTCCATCGGCCTTCCGCTGAGGGACGTCCTCCAGCTCCTCCGGTCCTCCATCCCGACGTCGGGCGGCTCACGGAACGGCTCGTTTGGGCCCAAATGTGACCCATCCGCCGTGAAAACGTGAGAAATAAAACCAAAATGGCTCCCACGTGCCGATGCGAGCTGTGTGTTTCTCCACGTGAATCCCGGAGAAGCAGGAACCTCTGGGCCCTTTTGCTCCGGAGTTTACACTAAACGCAGAAGGTTGCAGCAACGTGTCAACGGGCCGTCGCCGCGGCGACGCGACAGAAATATGCAGAGGTGGGAGCAGAACACTGCAGGGACGGCGGAGATGAATGGCTCCCGCTCAGGGGTCTCCTGTGGAACGTTAGTCAGGGATGTGCGATAGCGGGAGCTCACCTGTTGTGTGATGGAGTGCTGGACGAGCGCCATTTATCAGAGAGGGAGAGCGGCGCCGCTTCAGCCGCCGCTCGCCACCGCTTGCTCTTAAATAAATGATGGGAGATGTTTGGGAGCAGCAGGACCCCGAGCCGCCTCACTCCACAGGTGCACGACGTCACCTAAGCTGGCCCCGCCCCCACCTGCGTCTGGAATGCAGGGAGGTTCTGGATGGAATATTTGGGCTCCTTTCTTTGTGAGAACCAACGCTCCAAAACGTTTATTCCCACTGGAAAGTTGAACGTCCTTATCGACTCTTTCAAAAGTGACGCCCGTGTTTTTTGAATTTGTGTGTTTGTACACGAGGAATAAAAAAAAAAACTGTGACGTCTGTCCCTCCATTAATGGTTAAATAATGATTTATTAATTCCTTCTGAATCATTGATGCATCATTAATGCATAACAGATTTGGTGGTTGTGGAGGACGCGCCGGGATCATCGTGTGCTTCACCAGGACCGGGGGTGAACTCGCCAACATCGAGGCCTCTGCAGCCAGCAGCTAAACGGCCGTGATGACGGCACTTTCACGGGGTTTCAGGAGGAATTCTGTCTGATCCATATTTCAAATAAGAAGAGTGAACAGAATCTTAAAAATCTCAGAGTTCCAATTCTGGGGCGGATGTGACTGGAATAAACCAAATCAACGGGGGATCTGAAGCTCTCGGCCACCTCCTGAACGCCCCCGTCATGGCGTGCAGACACGTTTAATCCCTGCTGGAGCGTCCCTCGGCGCTCCGCTGCGCCGCTGCCCCCATTAATAATGCAGCCGTATGCATCTGAAAAGATGGCAGGCGGCTCGGGGGGGGGGGGGGGGAACGCCCCCTGACCTCCGGCCAGGTCTGCGAAGACCTGACGGGAAGTAGCGCCACAAGTGAGCCGCCTTGTAGAAAGATTCCACGCCAACAATTTGCATTTGAAGGCACCACAAATGGCGAGCGCGCGCTGAGCGACGGCAACATCCTTCCGCCCACGAGGAAACTATTTTCTCAACTGTAAATCACACCCTTGTCTCCGACCAACATGTGCGTCCGCCCACGTGCGACGTCTCGGCTCCGCGTCCGCTCCTCCGAGCTTGTTCTTCACGTTAGAGGAACACAAAGTGCTCCGAACGGCGGCGAGAATTACTGGCGTAAACCTCATCTGAAGTGGTTCTGTTACCCTGAGTGTGCTGTTGATGGCACAAGGCAATAAAGTTGCCCACAGAGGGGACGTCTGCTAATTAGATGAGAAGGAGATCGGCTCATTTTTCATTCTGAGGCGATTAGAAGCTGTTTCTACTTCTGGGGGTGGGAGGGGGGGGGGGCTACACACACACACACACACACACACACACACACACACACACACACACACACAGACGTGTCACATGACTCACTAGAGGCAGGACACATGTCGCTTCCATGTTGAACTAAGATGAAACACCTGCCGATCACCCCCCCCCCCACCCCCCCACCCCACCATCCTGTTCCATCGCTGGTTTAATGATCCTTAATGATCCATCGATCCCACCTGGGAGGAACCTGCCAGAACGTTCAGTCTCTGGAGAAAAGCAGCCTCGCGCCTGCTGAAAGTCAGATTTTGGTCGAGCAAATTGTAGAACTAATGTTTGGGGGGGGGGGGGGCGATCTAATCTTCCAGCTTCCAGAAACCTCCGGCTAGAAAAACAATCTCTTCCTTCAACTCGGGCCTGGCGGAGATTACATCCGTTCCATTTTCCATCCTTTCTTTGAACGTCAGCTTTGGTGTCTGTTGACTCTTTTTTTAAAATCAATTTCTCTGTTTTCTTATTTCACGATGACAATTTTCAACCACCAAGGTTCCTCCCCGCCTCCCTGAGGGACGTTCGCAGGGCGCCACGTCCCGAACCCTCTTCATGTTAGCGGCGGTCCTTCCAGACCTCCTCGAGGGCGTCGTTGTGGAGCCGCTCTCATGTTTATGCTGCTGTTCCAGATGTTCGGGACGGTTGGTGATGACGGAGGGAAAATCTGCTTTTCTCTTCAGGGCGTCTGTGACGTTAGACACGACAGCTGGGAAGCCGTTATTAGCATGACGCTAAGAGCTGCTGTCTAGGACGCCCATTTCAGAGTAAAGGCTGATGAACTGATCCTCTAATAACTGTAAAAGTGTAAATGGGACTGTAGATGTTGAGCAGTGATGAAGCAGCTGTGGCCTCTGATCCTACGTGAGGAGAATCCTCTATTACTGCTCTGCAGTGTAATTACCATCCAGCGCTGAACTCTGACTCGGGGCACGGCTTCCCGGAGTCACTGATATTCACGCTTGCCCACATAACGGCGTTTTTTGGACCGCAGCACATCGGAGCGCCGGGATATTGTCTGGATCGTTGGGTTGGTGGCCTCTGAGGTTCTGACAGATTCTCTCTAAGAGATTAAACACTGTCGATGAGAGAGCTTCAAAAAGTTTTGCATTTTTGATGAAGGGATGCTTTAAACTCGATTTCCACCCCCCCCGGGGGCATCGAGGCGCTGAATTATTAAATACCTTTCATGAGGATGGTAAAGTTTAGCCTAATCTGAGCGATGAAGGTTTACCTCCAACTCCTGATGCTAGTTTCCAAAACAGCAGCAGAGCAGCAGTTATAGTTTATAATATTCTTTGTGAGGTAAAACAAGCACCCACTTAATCATTAAAGTGGATGTGTCTGCACACAGAAGCTGCAAATAATTTCTCTGTTTTTGATTGTTGTTGCGTATCTTTGCATCCTAATGGTGCATAATGGTGCTTCCTTGATTGCTCTGCTGTCAGGAGAATCCTTTTGGCTCTCGGTCTAATTGCCGAACCTGATTGCTGCTCTCTCCCGTCGCACTCGTGGGCCCGGAGTTGCACCGATTCCATCTTCAAGAGCAAATACCTTCTTTTTGAGTAAGTAAGTGCGCTGCTGCCGGCAGAAATCCGCAGCAAATTATGGCCCTGCCAAATGACAGTGTTGCAGGGTGTGATTGTAATTAGCAGCGCGGAGCAGCGGCGGAGCGCAGCTGCACGAGCTGCACTTCAGAGCCGCCACGTTTCCTTCTTCAGAACCTGCCTGTTGAGGAAACCTCGTTAAAGTAAGAGCGGTTGTATTGTGATGGTGGCGGATGGAGCCGGAATCGGAATCAGGGTCGGACAGGAGATCAGTTAAAGCCCCGAAGAGCCCAACGAGGCGACGCTGCACACGATCGCTGAGGCTGCGTCGCCCATGGTTGGAACGCCGCCCGCCCGCGGAGAGATCGTGACCTTTCTTTAAAAAATTGTATTCCTAAAAATGGCAATTTGGAGCAATTTTCCTCCTCCAAGATTTCTCCGGCTGTTTTTCCAACGATTTTTCTGGCAAATTGTTGCAAGTAAACGTTGCAGATGCGTGGGCGCCCTTGAAGCACCGAGAGCTCCGAAGGCGTGCGGACGCGTCCTCGGTCTCGCTCTTTTATGCCCAGGTGGGTTTTCAGATCCATCATTTCCACATCTGAAAGCTGCTCATTCCTGTAAAAGAACATTTCTGTGATGTCTGATGGACGGAATGGTCCAATCATGGCACTGCATCCCACAATGCATTTCACCTCGGCCAGCGACAGCAGCAGCGGGGACGGTAGCGGGGACGTCCCAGTCGGGACCTGGCTGAATGACGTCCCTCCAGAGCTCTGAAGAGGGGGCAGCGCTCCGCTCGATCCGCGTTCCGGAACAATCTAAAGTTGTCACGAAACCTCCTTCAGGCGAGGACGTTTTCCAGTTAAAAGCCTCAAATTTGAAGGAAATGGTCCGTCCGAACCAAACTGGGAGAAACATTCCTAATGACGGGGCTGTGTTCCGTTGAGGCGCGATCGTCACGGGAGACGGACGGGTTTCCCAGGTACATATGTCATTTTATTGCAAAGGAGTTGTCACCTTTTTTAAAGGGAGCCATCAGATATGAGGAATGAGGGTAATAAAGCAGGATGATAGTAATTCACTTCAACGCAGGGGTCCCATTAATCTTGTCATTTGAAACCTATTGCTGGAACTTAAACTCTCACATAACTCTGATTAATTCATAAATTCAGAGGCCCGAGCAGGAACGGACCCAAGACAAATGAAAATAAAAGAATCCGCATCAGATTCATTGGAAAATGAGTCCAGCCTCCAGTGAATGAAAAGCCAGTCTGGAGGAGGCCGTGTGTGCCGGGACAGGTCCAGAACCCACCTGGTGAGCTGGTCTTGGCTGGACCACGTGCTGGAACGAGCGTGTCGGTGGTCCCGACGCGGGAAGTTCTCCTCCTAATCCCGGAGTTTGTGGTTGCCAGTGCAGATTTGATCTGCTGCCGTTTGAGCTCCTCTAAGCTGATCTAATCGTCTGCATGATGAGTGATTTGGTTCGACATGGTCAGCACAATGAAAACGCTGAGACGGTGTAACGGCGCTCTGCTGCTGCTGATGGAGAACGACCTGCCGTCATTAGACAGCCTGACCCGTCTTTGAGGGCATCTGAACGTCGGGGACGACCCTGTCTGTGGCGGCGTTGCACAATCGGAGCCTAAGAAGCTCCAACGCCGTTAATCCCGGCCCAAACGGCCGCCGCCGATGCCTCTTCTGGACGCGTGTTTGCTGGGACACGTCGGGTATTTACCTCAATCCTGCCTGTGGTGATGGAAATGTGGACGCTTCATCCGGTTTCCCATGATGCATTTCATGCAGGCGACTGGACGGTGGAGGTGGGAAGATGAGAAGGCTTAAAATGTCATTTGGAGTCCATTGCATGAGCAAGGTCGGTAAATCCCCGAAAGGATGACCCCGTGAAATGAAGACGCGGGCGGCCGCCTCCATCCGGCGCCGTGCAAAACGGAGAAGAAAAGGTCACCGAGGCTGAGGGAAATGACTTGTGCGCACGGGAAAAGCGCAGTCCTGATGTGTTTGGGAAGTATCCCGCATTAATGGCTGGAATCAGTTTGTGATGTCGGATAAAAGGCTTTGTTGTTCTCCGCAAGCACAAAAGCAGGACGTGCTCGCCAGTCGCGGTATAGCTCGCTTAAAAAATGCAAATTGCCGGCTTTTGCTTTGGGAACAAAGAATAAACAGGAATGAGTCTTTGTGTCCCGCTGAGCTGTGATGGACTTTGTGAGACGAGGAGGCTATTTCCTCTTCAAAGTGATTTTAGCAGAATTGGTTTAGTCCCAGCGAGAGTGCAGCTTCAAAGCCGGTTTCTCCGAGGCCTCATAACTGCTGTCGTTTTACCGAAGCGAAGCAAATCCCCCGCACCCCCTCGCCGTCTGATCCAGCCTCCAATAAACCTGCTGTTAATTCATTCCTCTAAAAGACAATTACCCTGTTCAATTGAATCCTCTGGGCTTATTTGATTTTGTAAATGTCCAATTTCCCATCAAAGCTAATGATTAATTGTGTTGATGACCCTCCCTGGTGTTCAGAAACAGCCACACAAAGCAGAAGCTGTTTTTTTTTTTGGTCCGTGTTCTTACGCTGTCTTTTATTTCCTGCAGCTACGAGGACACTTTGTTGTAGCCTCGGTACATCTCAGATGCCGGCTAATGCATCCACCACCATCCGTCCAACAGTGGGAGCGCTCTAATAAATAGCAATTCCCAACGGAATTGACCATCTCTGTGCTTGGAAGAGCCTTACATTAGTGAGGAGCTCTTTGGGCTCCGTGCTGTTAATGCAAACCTGGAACAGGAGCTTCAGATATGTGAAGGACAAGCCTGTATAGAGGCTGCCTCCATCTCCTGGAGCTCTTGTGGGTCTTATGGATGTTTGAGGAGGAGCTTAAGTGACACAGTGTAAAGATGATCCAGCAAACCATTCAATTAGCTGCTTGAACCCAGTTTAGCCTGCGGATGGGAATGATCTTTTATCTCCATCCAGCGCGGCTGTGCATCGAGCATCAGGCTCACAATGGTGATGGAGCCAACCTGGAGGCCTTTCAAAGCCCCTTTTTCATGAGGCTCATGCAAGTGCAGCCATGCGCGTCACCTGTAGCACTTTGCCTGCTGTCATCGGGAAAGATTACTTCCCCAAGAGTGACAAGAGTGTCTGAATACTGTAATTTAACTCAAGACTGATGTCTGATTCTGCGCTCGTCGTCCCTCAACAGCGGAGAAAAATGTTTGCGTCCATTTTTAAAGTCGTGCATTGTGAAAAGGGAGGAAAAAACATTAAGCGACTAAATTTTGTGCTTCCGACTCGAGCATTTTTAAGCTCTAATGTACTCAGAATGGAACCGACCAGGAGAGGTGCTGCTTTAAGTCAAACTGGACATCATTTAACTCGCACGCCGACAGTAAAGAGGCTCCACTTAGTGCAACATGTTCTTTCTCCTCTGAATAAAAGAGGAAACAGGAACGTAAAAGAGGAGGTTTTCAGGATGTGAGCTCTGAGGATGAAGCTGCCTGATCCTTTTTGAGCCACACAGGAAGCACAACGCGCACACACATTCACACACATTCACTCCCATCGCACATTCAGGCGCTACGCTAAAGTGAGCCTGAAGATGCTGATTCAGTGGCAGCGCACACGCCCCGCTCACGGGGAGCCGCGCTCACGTGTCCAGGCTGAACCGGCGCCGCCATTAATCTGTCCGCCACCACTTGTTCACACGCAGGAAGTAATTACCGCAGAGGTGGAACACGCCCGAGCCGGGACATTCACACCCGTCTCAGCTTCCAGCTGATTTTATTCAGCTGACCTCAACCGGAGTTTCAGATTAATGACACTTGGAACCGCTGCCACGCTGGGCGTTGAACTGGCAACCGAGTCACCTGGAATGCTAAAGGTAACCGGAGTGCAACAGAGTGGTGCTCAGCACAGGTTCCACATGTCATTTTTCCAGCGTCCTTTAAACTGTCGGTAGTTCAGGACTCCTTCAGTCGGCCAAATGTCTGTTGGACCCCACGAAGGCTCCGACATGAGCTTCCCTCCACCGATGCATCAACATCAGGAGCTTTAACTGTATCATCCGAGGAGGAGCTGCTTAGCTTTAAGGTAGCTTTAGGCTATTGTTCATTTGAAAACATTACACAGGAGGTGTTGTTGCAGCTGTGTTGTCATTAGCATAAACAGATTAACAAGAAGGCGCTTTTAATTAATTTGGTGGAATATGGCTGGAATATGAATTAGTAGCAAAATAAACATAATTTATACATAATTTACTATTTGCAGCTGTTAAATGTTGCTCTCTTTACCTTTGACAGAAATTCTTCACTTTTTTTGTAGCTGTTGTGGTGAATGGAAAATTACTGCCACCTACTGGCGCACGTTGTGTAATGAACGCTGAAGACGCGTCGTCCGATCGGGCCCCGATTCCAATAAAATCGGATCAGTTTAGGAGGAAACACTGAACAAAGACAGTGGCACCTAGCGGAGGCTCGTAGGAGGATCGCAGAGCTTACTTTAAAAACGCACCTTCACAAATGGCCGCCGGCTCGGACGACTGTGCCTGCGGTGTTGTTTAGCGTTAGCCTTGTGGCGTTACGGTACTTCCTTTGCCTTGTAGCTTCTTGATGACGTAGGCTGTAAATGGGTCTAGAATTATTATTCTAAATGTGAAAAATAATCTTTTATTAATAACTTTAGTGTCTGCTTTAGGCAAGCGCTCCCAGATCGGATGTCAAGGTCGCTTTGATTTACAATCGTATCTGATTGGGAGCAGAAAAAAAAATGGATCAGCAACAACCCGAGAAGACTCATGCGGAAAATAACGTAGATCTCCATTTAGAGAATATTAATTCATTTACTGAATATCCATCATTTGCTGATAGCAAATTGGCTGATTTTAATGTCACAAGTGGTTGGATGACATTATAGCAGCATCTTTTGTTCAATCCTGGTGTACAATACCTCCTAATGAGCTCTCCCCTCCCCTCCTCCTCTCCTCTCCTCTCCTCACCTCTCCTCTCCTCTCCTCTCCTCGCCTCTCCTCTCCTCTCCTCTCCTCTCCTCTCCTCTCCTCTCCTCTCCTACCTTCCTCTCCTCCTCCCCTCCCCGCCCCGCCCCGCCCCGCCCCGCCTCGCCTCGCCTCGCCTCTCCTCTCCTCTCCTCTCCTCTCCTCTCCTCTCCTCTCCACAAATGAAATTAATGAAAATTAATTAAATTTCTCTCCTTTAATACAGTGACGTGTCCAACGGAAGCCAAAAATGACCAGAAGAAGAAGAAAAGCAGAAATGGCAGTGAGAATAAAACAAAGGATGGGAGTGAAGCGGAGAGGCGGCGACAGCGGGGGGCTGAGTGAGTGTAATTTATCAGCTTGCGAAGGCCACTGCAGACACATTTACTCAGGGTGTCAGAAGGAAACATATTTCCCCTCAGCCTGTGGAATCATATCAGTGCCTTTCGCCTGTAACGGAGAGTTTCCCTCGGCAGTGTAATAAGACGGTGTCCCGTGTGCCGCCCTGTCCATGATTAGGGTATTTTTCAATGTTCAGTTCCATTATTGATGCTCTGACTGTTAGGAATAGTGAATTAGGTCTGCAGGAATTGCTTGGATACCTATCGGGCTACACAGTCCTCTAGCTGAGCTCTAATGGCTGAAGACAGGATCAGGACACCATTTTTTCCTCTCGTTTAACACCGGCGACGTTGTTCATCTTGTTGCTGAACTCTGGAGTTCTGGATCACTTCAGAATTGATGATAAAGGGATGGAAACATCTCCAGTTTTCCATTTTTTGCCAGGATTTTAGCAGAGGTAGCGACAGAAGTGTCATAGAGCCCAAACCCAAACAGACGGGTGGATCTGCATTATTGATGCAGGAATCAGCCAGGCACATCCGCCCAAAAATGAAGGCATCACTCGCTCGGCGTGACAGCCTTCTTTGTCACGTTGGGTACAATTTGCCAGTAACTGGAATTAAGTATCAGCGTATTGTCAGGATAATATCCATTTGTTCCCATTTCCTGCCAACACGACGCAAAGATATGTGGGAAGATGAATTACATGGAGGACTAAAAATAAACCCAAAGCTTGCAATTACTGTCAATTTTCAGGCATGCATTGAACTTTCTGGGTTTCATTGGAGGCTCGTGAGTCTTTGTGGATGCTGCCTGGCTGCGGGTTCACGTATGTGAGTCTGCAGCGACCTGCTGTCACAGGGAAAACAATGAAATTAGGAGCAAATTCCCGCTGAGATTCACAGCAGAGCAGCTTGATATCTGGGGATAATCCATCTCTGTTCGCTGACAATCACAAAGGATTATTTCTGGATCTTTATTTTGATGACCGCTTGGTTGATTCTGTCAAATTGGAGAGGAGGAGATGGAATAAAATGAGAGTGAAGAGGAATGATTACAGTAGGTCAAAGGTTGCAGATGAAAGCAGAAAAGGGTTTCTGCTTTGATGTTGAACTGGCCAGCCTCCACAGCCGCACATCCAACCAACCAGCTAAGATCCAAACCCTGACATGTTCATGGCTGGAGTTCACTTGTGTAATAAATGTGTGGATGCGTGTAAGAGTGTAAAAGTGCTGCTAATCTGCATCAGTCCCTAAAGAAATCGGGGTAATTGTTGTTTTCCAGCCAGTGACAAAAGAGGGCATAAACATCGTAGCCTACTAGCTTACTAGCCTATAGAATATGTAGTATGTAAACAGTCAGAGTTGCTACCGCCTCATATGTGCAGTCTTGATGTGTAACCATGGTGACCAGTGCTTTTCTCCGTGCACGGTTATGTGCACGACACTGTTTTCAGCTTTGGAAACGCCTCAACAGGCCGAAGGAGCCTCAACGCACCAGGTGCGATGTAACGTCTTTAGTTTAGTCTTTTTGGAAAAATGTGGGGAACTTTTAAAGCTGGTGACTTCAGATGAGGGAGACCTTTTGCTCCGTCCTGGCAACAGAAAATATTCCGTCACGCCACCATTTTCCCAGCTGCACTTTCATTCATATGTTGAATAATTTTCATTAGAAAGCAGAAACTACGTCATTTATTCAGGTGTGAGCACGTATGGGATAAAAAAAAAAGATCAATTTTGTGTGTGACTGAAATACTTTGATACCGTGAGCGTGCGTGCGCGTCCGTGTAGGATCTGCTTCCCCGTGTATTGGCTTAGACACCGACGCCGTCTGTCTCCGTCCCCCCCGGTGGAGTCAGGAATTCCTGCGGCCGCCCCTGATCACTCATCATTCGCCCTCCGTGCACACGCCTACCGCGCACGGTGCCAGCCACATACTGTACAGAACAGCTGTCAGATGCGGTTGCGCGCTTCGAACCGCACATCAAACAAAGACTCCACGTCCGCCAGCAGGCTGCAGAGCAAGGGTGGAAAGGCTGTTCGCGTCTCCGTGGGTAGGTGGACTCTTGGCGTCCCGTCATGAATCAAACGGCCACCGTGTCGCATCAGGTGAAATGCCAGTCCACCAAGACCATCAAGGTAAGGCTCCCTCAACCTTTGTGCTGCGCGCTCATCAACTTCTGCTGTTGGTGGCAACTCTGCATCAGTTGGGAACTTGGGTGCAGGGTTTTGGAATGCGCATTGACGCGCAGCGCGCCGGAGCCGAAGCGTCCCTCACCGGGCGCTGAAGCTCCAGTGTGGGCTCGTTTGTGTGTAGCCCGGCTTCACTGGCCACGTTTGCGCAGGGAGCTCCGATCCTTCACGCCGGGAGTGTTGGGTGAGGAGCATCACGCTGGCGCAGTGAGCTCATTTCATTCAGATCACGTCGTCTTCTGTTTCCCTTTCCCGCGTGTGAAATGTTCTTGAAAGGTGTCATCTGGACCATTTGATGGCGCATTAGTTGCTCAAGTTTGCCGGGCACGGTGGGGTTGAGGGACTCGCCCCTCGCGCCGGTGCTTTTTGAGTTGTGCTTAATAAAGTGGCTGCAAGAAGTGATGAAAAGACGTGAAGAGACGTGACGTTGAGGTCTGATGGACAATTGTCTCATCCGCATTGCCTTCACAAGGTGCACAAACCTGAGCTGAAGAAGGCGTTTTTTCTCCTCTCTGCAGTGTGTGAGTGCGGGCTCGCCCGTGCCTTTGCGTGTGTGTATGTGCGTGCGTGTGAGACTCCACGTCTGTATCGATTTTGCCGCTGGTTCTGCATCACTTTTCACCCCCGAAGTCCCACCCGAGAAACGGAGCTCGGGGCGCAATTGCATCGATCCTCCCTCCATCACGAAAGCTGCAGTTTTAGGAATATAAAGATGAATTTTAAGAATTAATAGAGTTCAGTCTGGATTAACTACCTGTGGGATTAGTGTGTGTGTGTTAGTTTGCTACTTTTGCGCATCGTTTAGAAGATGGAGCCGGGTGCGCCATCTCTCCATGCGGGTCCTCCGTGATTTCTGACCGCAGAGATAAACGCACGTCTTTATCTGTCATCAAAAATCACTGCATGAAAACACAAAAAGTAACATCCAAGAAAGGAACCAGTAATTCGATTCGGCCTCGAGTTCACGTTCGCTTATTTTGGTTTATTTGATAACTTTAAGTTTTAAGTATTCTCACAGTCATCAGTGCCCAGGTAAACTCCCAAATGCCCCAGATGCGGACTTGTGTGGGGCAGCTAGGTATCCCACAATGCACTTCAACGCAGGCCACAGCGACAGTGATTGCAAAGGCTTTACTTCACAGTAAGGACACCCAAGCCTGAAGTCCAGGTGTTCAGAAGTCCCTGGACCAGCTAATGTCCAGAAGAAATGATGAGAAGCATAAAATGAAGCAAACTCGCCCCCTGCTGGTGGGCTGCGGCGATCTTAACTCCTGTGTTGCTCATGTCGAGTCTTCGTGATTTAGATGCAGCTCCGCCATTCGCTCACTCCTCTGACAAACTGAAGATGATGCATTATGGGATGGCAGCGTGGTTCATGACATGTTTGGGTTTGAGTGGGAGGTGTGGGGCCCTTCTTTATGATCCTGATGGTCATGAATGACTCTCAGGTGGAAGGAAGACGATTAGTGCCTTAATGGGCTTAATGAACTGAGGCAGTAGGTGTTTGGCTTTCAACCTATTAATAAAACTCCCACTCTGATGTGCACACGTATTCCCATAGTTGCCTCCTAATTTTTATCCATGCTGTGAACAGCTCGGTGTTACTGCGCCCCCGCAAATGTGATCAAAGCGGAACATAAATAACACAAATGAGCTGTTACGTCTCTGTAGGTTTTTAATCCAGGCAGCACTGCTGCTTTCTGAGCGGTCACAGGGACTCCAGGCCACTAGATGGCGCACTAGTGGGTCAGGTGAATGTTAGAGAAGCACAAGCAGGTTTAATGAAGCTTAATTTAACAAGTGAATGGAAGAGGTGCGCCATGTAAATCAGGTTTAATCTGGATGGTCCAGTGGTCATTTATAGTCTCCTGATCCAGAGTTTGACACTCTGTCCGGTTGGATCGATACATCCGTTCAGACTGGTCAGTCGTCCACAAAAATGTCACAGTGGCAGGAAGGTCCTTGGGGAGCTCGTGACCGCTCAGCGGAGGCGCTCCAAAATGCCATTAATTCGACTTCAGCAGCCAAATCAGCAAAAGAGGGAATAGGAGAAAAAAAGTGACTCCCTCATGTGTCCTTCGGTCTGAGCTGACAGAAACAGGAAGGAGGATTGAAAGAGCTCGTGTTATTTCAACTCTGCTGCTTCCGCACGCTGACACATATATTCACACGTCAACAAATAAAAGCCCTTCCACGTGAAACCGTAAACATGCCGGAAAATACATTTCAACTCTCTGAACAGTGAGCAGACAAAGAGAAGTCTTTACTCTCAGGGAACAGCCTCGCTCAGCCAAATTGGTTTAGGCTGTTTTCTTTCTCCTGTGACAACAAATAAAGCCTGACTTTCATTCTCTAGAAATAGCATATTGCTACCTGGAGTGTTAGAAAAGACACTCCCTGAATCTCCGAATGTTGCTTCTTCCTTTAGCCTGCTTTTTTTTTTAATTTCATGGAGAATATCCAAGAGCTGATTGACCTGCCAGATCACACCAGCCTCCTCCCAGCTGAGGATGAGCTTTGGTCTGGAAGGTCTCACGTCCCCCCAGAGATTCCTGAAGACCTTCAGACACACAGGAGTCACAGTCAGGATTAAGTGCAAGAACCTCCCTTGTGTGGCACAGGAGCAGCTAATCTGCTGGTCCGGCCCCTGACGTCCGCTGCCGAGGTCTTAACGGCTTCTCTGTTATCCCCTTAAATGTATCCGTCTTCCTATCGCAGCTGTGTCCTCACGCCACAAGCAAGATACAGAATCCAATTAGGAGGAAGCAACAGATTTTCCGTGGGCCTCACCTCCTGGGGCCTCGCTGAGTTTAACATGGCTGGAGGGGGTGCTGGAGCTCATGCCATCAGCTGTCCTTGGAAATGTCAGGTCCACCCACACGCAGACGGTAGCTGGGGACGGGACTTCGTTGCTGATGAGGTTTTAAAGCACGTGAGGACAGATAGTGGGAATCTCGAGCGTTTCAGAGGCTTCTTAAAACAACTGAGCTGAATTTCTTTGACCTGCTGTTAAAGTATTTAAAGCAGATTGATGTCACATGGTTTCATCTGCTGACTTTTGGGCTGCGGTGCCTCCGTTTCTACAGTGTCACTTTAACGTCGTTGGTTGTTATAGCAACACAGCAGGAAAATGATGCAACACACATAAACAAGAATGGTGGAGGATACCGAGGGGGTCGTCCTTTTGACTACCGGCTTGGGAATATTTTTTTATTTCTTCAGGATGACTTTGTCTTGTTGATGAGCCGCCAGTGACCTGCAGTAACTGCCGTCTTAAAGTGACCTTGCTTGCAGTCTTGACAGGGGTGGTAATAAAAAATACGACAGCAAATCTCCCTGAGAGAAAATTGAAAGGGTTGAGGCAGTTTGAGCAGGTAGAGATCAGATTAATCTGCACTGGTTTACCTTCTTTAACCACCGGCTGACACTTTACTGCTTTACTGCAATCTCTGATTCAGGGTTTTCCTTTGACACAAGTGTTAAAAAATACAGAGGAGAATTGTGATGAAGGAACGGCTGCGTTGTTTGGTATCGATTGGTCCAGGATGTTTCATCTGCCGTTGTATAAAAGCATTCCTTGGAATGGGTCCTTATTTCTCCAGGTTAAGTGCTGACGTCTGTGATTTCTCTTTTGGTTGCCAGGCAAAGGCAGCGGTGGTTTTTACAGAAATAGGAGACGACACATTAAAAATGAGTAACTTCTCTTTGCAGATTCGACCATTTATGCAGCTCCAGCTGAAAGAGGGACTGAGATCCTTCCAGGTTCCATTTAAAACCCGTCCCTGTTGTCATAGATTGTGAGAATGCCCAGAAAGGTTGAGTTTCTGAACGCAGGCAGGAGCCATATTTTCCCTCCCACAGAGAGCCATAAATGGATTTTGGGCTGCTCCGGCGGGCTGGAGTCATTACAATGAGAGAAGACTTGTGGCGTCAGTGTTCAGGCAGAGCCGCCACTCGTTCCTGCAAACAGGCTCCAGATTCCAGCAATAGGCTGGTGCTGTGTCCCAGTCCTCCCCCCCCCCCCCCCCCCCCCCCCCGGAGATCCCACACCCGCTGATGACGAACAGCAGGAAATGGTCCTACTTCCTGTCTCCGTGGACCGATCTGTTTGATGGGGCCTTGCCAACCTGGTGATTTGGATTGTGATTAACCAGTTTGGTGAAGAGACCCAGCTCAGCTTCGTTCATCTGTGGTTTCACTTTCACCTCTGAGGTGCTTCTCCATTCTGTTTCAAGCTGTTGCCATGAAAAGCCGTCCATAGAAACGGTGAGGACAGTTTGCTGCAGCTAAAATCTCGTCCCCCACCGATGCAGTTTTCCACTAACAGATGAGGCAGTGCAGGGTCTCCCAAACCTTCTAAATTCCTCTGTTGCAGCTGCAGGCTTCAATCACTGTAATTCATCTATCAGACCTTTGGCCTTTGCTTATTTGTTTGTAATAGTGATTGTCTTAAAAATCCCTAAATGTTAATTGCTGATGAGCTCACGTCACAGGGGCCACGTGGAGAGAACAATGAAATGTACTGGAGCATCTGTCAGACTGTCGATTTAAAAAATAAAAAATAAAACAGCAGCTTTTTCTCAAAATAGAGCAGTTTTTTTTTCCACTGGAGATATATTGAGAGTTTAGGCACTGACACGCTTTGATGGCACTTGAAGAGAGTCTGATTTCAGATAAAGTGCTTTGACAAGTTCTTCTGCAGCCGTCGGTGTGAGTTTAGAGCAAAGCAGCGAGGATGATGAGGCGGAGCAGCAGCGTGTCCCGAGTACTGGAACACAATTTGGAATTTTCTTGTCATTGCCTGGCTCCACATGTGCACGTTCCCCCCCCCCCTTCCTGAATATAGATAGAGACAGCCGAGGCAGAAGGAGCAGCTTCTGCTTTGATTGCTCTTGGTTACGGTTTATTGCGTGATGAAAGAAAATATCAAAGCAGGGATGTTGAGGAGCATCCACAGAATCGGATTCAGATTGGAGATGTTTACCATTCAGCAGGAGGAATGCCAGCATCAGCCTCTCCAGGTTTACCCACACGCCCCGAAGGTCTATCACGTATCAAGTCTTTAATCCTGCTCTGGACCGACTGGCTGTGCCGAGGTGATGGATTGCTGGAATCGCTTTGATAGGAATGATGGCGTCGGCTCTCAGCCCTTTAACTCCATAAATTACGCGGCTTTGCATGCTCTTCTCCATTCTCCCTCCTCTCTAGTGCATCTTTCATTCCCAGGCCTCAGAGAGGAACGTCTAATAGACGCGTCGCTAATCTGTGTTGTGCTTCGGGAATATCTGCCGCATATTTGCATCAGTGTTTCCTCTCCAGACGGCCAGTTTGTCCCTACAAAGACAAGTATAATGTGATAACATTTTCATTTGAAACGCTCCGCTTATGCAGATTCTACAATCAGAACATGTGTCGAGCCCCGCAGGGCAGAAGATTGGGTGAGCGTAGCAGCTCGTCAGATGGAAAATTACCCCACCAGTTGTGAGGGAGAGGATGCTCGGATGTGCAGGTTGGAGAGCTTCTTCCCCTTCTGAAACGAGCCCTCATCACTCTCTTGTTCCAAAATGACAGTAAAACATGTGCTTCTCTCCTTTGATGTTTCTTTTTGAAACTTGTGTTCTTTGGAGTGAGCAAGGCTGCAGAACCTGCTGTGCAGCGAAATTAGAAGCTGTGAGAGGGAACAGAGAGCACCGAGGATCTGAGGAGTCCTGGCGTGCAGAATGGCTTCATACTGCACTTGTTTATTTTAAGGAATTCAATATGCAAAGAAGGAAGTTTTCAAGTACTTCAAGTACTTAAGTAAGGGTCTAGATAATGTTAACGAGGAACAGAAAGATTACGTTTATTTTGTTGTGTGGGGGCTGAGGGTGTCCAGGAAGTATTTAGAAGTGTGCATCTTCACTTGTAGAACAGCTTTGTGCTGTTACACGTATCCAAGAGGAGCTGAAGGATTAAAAGAGTCCGCAAGCGAGGAGACTGAGAGAGCGCATGAGAGAGCGCATGAGAGACTGTTGTACGCACGGCTTGTTTGGATGGACTAACAAAGTAAAGAACAGAAGTACAAGCGCTCTCCTTATTTGACATGGTGTCAGAAAGTGTCTGGACAGAAGAGGACGCACACTGAGGAGAAATAATTACGTTTGCTCCACGACCGCACGGCGACGAAGCCGAGTGAAGAAGGAGACGTTGTGTCCTCTAGGGACACGAGGCTGCAAACATCGTTAAGTTGTTCGCAGTCGCTACCAGAGAGTGACAACGACTTTGATGACGTCCTAACAAAGTTCGAGGAGTGCTTCATATCACAGAACGAGGGAGCCCAGTTCCACCAGGGGACAGAGAAACCAGACAGAGAACTTTATTTGCTCATAGACCAACTTGTAGGAATACGGGATAGACAGTTATTAAAGAAAGAGCAGCTCATAAAAGGCCTCAGACTGAACTAATGGTCAGACAAGCTGAGGCTGTGGAGCTAACCTGAGGCAACAGGGGGCGCTCTCGCACCGCATCCAGGAGAGAAACCAGCACAAACCGCAGCCTGGCAGAGGAACACAAAGAAGAGGGATGAATGAAAGCAAAGTGGATCAAAACAAGGCTGGGGGAATAAAGCTGATGCTGGCTAATACGAGGTGTGGAAAAACATCAAATAAAGAGAAATCGGGCTGCCCAGACTGTCAAAAGGGACACTGAGGACACATGTGCCATTCAAGAGCAGTCAAGGAGGTACGCGAGGAAGCAAATGGAGAGGAATCATTTTATCTTGGGGCTGTTGATTCAGGGAGATGGACAGTGACTTGGACACCACCATGGACACCACCATGGAGGTTCACCTCCATCCAGGCAGAGCTGATGAGACCAGGACAGCCACACTATCCAGCTAGCTGTCTATTATTACCACGGAGAGGAGCTCTGAGAGCTTAGTAATCCCTCAATCTATGACAGAGGAGATACGAAGCATCAGCACCCAGCAGGGGGGGGAAAGAGGATGAACCGTGGACATCTGACAGCTCCCTTAAAGAGACTGAGATGAGCATGTCCAGGAGAGTAAAGCAAGCCGAGACAGCGACTGTGAGGAAAACTCATCTGGGCTCTGTTGTAGGCACGATTTGTTTTTAAAGAACAGAAGCAGGACCTCTTTCAGGATTAGTTCTGGCCCCAATACACTTCACATACGTTGGTAATGGGTTTGAACTCATGATCAGAGTGGAGAAAACATGAACTTCAAAGGCAAAGTGGGCGTTTAGTTACCGGACGCCATGTAAACGGCCCCTGGTTTGGAGGTGTTTCCTGGGCATTTTGGCATGTTGGAAGAGAAACTGCAAGCGAGTGATCTCGGACCAGTGGAAGATCTCACATCAAAGAGCAGATGTGCGCGCCTTTGAAATCCGGTTGCTATGGAGCCGATCTCGCCTCAACTTCCTGTCTAAGGTCGTTTGTACTGAGCTGAACTGCAGCCTGGAGACGCTCGTATACGTCTGGAGGATGGAGGGATGCCTACATAGATGCACACTTTACTCCTGCCATCCATCCACCCATCCATCCATCCATCCATCCGTCCACCCACCCATCCATCCATCCACCCATCCATCCATCCACCCATCCATCCATCCACCCGTCCATCCATCCACCCACTCATCCATCCATCCATCCACACGTCCACCCACCCATCCATCCGTCCACCCACCCATCCATCCATCCACCCACCCATCCATCCATCCACCCATCCATCCATCCACCCACTCATCCATCCATCCATCCATCCACCCGTCCATCCATCCATCCACCCGTCCATCCATCCACCCACTCATCCATCCATCCATCCATCCACCCGTCCACCCGTCCATCCGTCCACCCACCCATCCATCCATCCGTCCACCCGTCCATTTGTCCACCCATCCATCTGTCCATCCATCCATCCATCCGTCCACCCGTCCATCCACCCGTCCATCCGTCCACCCACCCACCCACCCGTCCATCCGTCCACCCATCCACCCGTCCATCCGTCCACCCACCCGTCCACCCATCCACCCATCCGTCCATCCATCCATCCATCCGTCCACCCACCCATCCATCCACCCATCCATCCATCCGTCCATCCATCCATCCACCCGTCCATCCACCCACCCACCCATCCGTCCACCCATCCACCCACCCACCCAGCCATCCACCCATCCAGCTAGCTCCCCACAGGGTTGTTACCCTCCTGCTCGTGACCTTTTCACCCCACATCTCTGCTATGATGGTTGATGTTCAAGTGAGGAACGTTCTATATCTCTGCTGATGGATTTCCAGCCTCGGCAGAACCGGGGTGTTTTCCAGGCTCCTCCTCGGGAAGTGCAGACATATTGTGGTGCTTCTGTTCTTCACGTGAAGGCGTTGATTGGTGCAGCGCCTCATCAGAGTGTGAGAACCAGGCTTGTTAACAGTTCACCTGAGCCTTCGCTGCATGTGATAAGTGTGTTTGCTTATTTTCTCCAGTCAATGGCGGCACAGTCGAGGCTGATTATGATTTTACATTCATACGACACAACAAAGGTGGGAAGATTCTCACGCCCACACCCCCGTCGCGCTAAAGTGGCGGCGGCTGGCACTTTAATCAACAGACTTGTGATGCCCTGGTGTTGCCCCCAGCCTGTGAGGACCCCGGCTGGAGCTGAGGCAGAGGGGCATCAACACACCGCTGACGCTGATGTTTATCTAGGAGCTGGAGGCAGAGGAGGGAACAGGCTAAACATCCAGACACTAATTCATCAGAATCCACAACATCTGCTGCTACCTGAGTGTCACGGACACGTGGGCCCAACCTGGAACCAGATAACTGCGACTTGAGAGCTTCCAGGCACCTGCATGTAGAAGCTGCTGAGCGTCTTGTGGCTCCTGGCTGGACACTGCCCCGACATCCCGGACGGTGAAATGAACGAGTTCCTCACTGCCTCCCCAGTGGCCCGAGGCTCTCTGGGAACTCTGGGGAGGGAGGAATTATTGCTCAGTGTGTGTTTGTGTGTGCGCGCGTGCGTGCGTGTGTGTGTCTCTGTGCACACGCGCCGCATTTGTATGTAGAAAGTAATGTGACGATGCGCCTGAGGACGAGGCAGCGGCTCGTCCAAGCAACACAACAGAGAGGAGAGAGGTGTCGGAGCATTAATGAACACTGCTGTGCTCCTACAGTGGACACACACACACACGCACACACACACACACACACGCACACACACACACACACGCACACACACACACACACACACACACACACACACACAGACGGATAAAATCTAAGGTTTTGAAAGGGAGCCACTGCCTCTGTTGGTTCCCAGAAGAAGTGAAGGGTGTTGAACTCCTTCTGTTCTGATCTCCGAGCAGATAATTGGTGATTGACACTGGAAGGCTCCAACAAAGGAGGCTGATCCTCCCTCAGCAGCTCGTGTGGACAATAAGACGCTGTCTCGTGGTCACGGAATCTGGGCTGCGCTGCCTCTGTGTTCCTGCTAGCTAAAGGTTTGACGTCTGGCCCGTGACGCTGGTACCGATGGAGGAACAGCAGGGTTTGCTGCAGCCTGTTCTCCTCCTCTTTTAGAGATTTTTAGTTTTTAGATTCGGTTGTTTTTACCCGAACGGCTGAAACCATCGCTGTGATGTATTAAGGCGTTTTTAGGCCTGTGGAGGCAGCGCTGTGTCACCTCCTTCCTCGTCACCCTGGTGCCTCTCACCTGGGTCTGATTGACTCCGCCCCCTCCCGTCATGAGGCCTGACTGTCAGGACTTTTGTTGCAGACTAAAACTGGGCTGACCTGGACCAACTGGTGCTGCAGGTTTTCGCTTCCTCTCTGAGATGTGATGGGAGCCGACGGCTGGAGCGCTCATAAACGAAGACCTGGAGATGGAATTGGCCCTTGACAGGAGCAGAGATGCCGTTGAGCTGCCTGCTGTCGCTCCTTCACACCAAAACGTCTTTAATCCTCAGCGGAGACGGGCGGCGGCTGGGAGAGCAGACAAAAGGGACCGCTCCTCCTCCCGTTGTGCTCCTCCTGCTCACGGTGGAACAGGATTTCACAGCGGCACCGATTCAGCGGCAGCCCCGACGCACTTCTGTGCTCTTCTGTGTCTCTGCTAATCTGCTTTAATGGGATGTGAAGCGTCAGTTTAATCTCGGCGAGGAGCCCGGCGCTCCGATTCTGACTGACATCCCGGCTGGATGTGCTCCACAAATTACGTACTCTGAAAGCAACGATGCCCCGTTGTGAAGCTAAAGGTCACGCACGTTAAGCCGAGGGTTCGGAGAAGGTTGTTGGGTATTCTGGGCTGCTGCTTCCATCCCGTCTGGGGTCGGACAAAGTTGGTGAAGCATTTTTGTCTGCCTACAGGACAGCGAGGGGAGACGGATGCACAGGCTGTTGAACGCAGCTCAGATGTGTTTGCTTGTGTATTCAGTGGCGTCCTGCTTGTGCATAAATAAGCTGCTCAGAACAGATTTAAGCAGAGTCCATTTGCATATATTTCTGCAGATATTCTCACAGGCTCCCCAGAGTCAGGCTGTGTGGGAGGAGCGGGAGTGTCGGTAATCTAGATTAATAAGGTGTCGTTCCTCTGTGATGCTGCTTAATCACGTTCTGTGGCTCCAGATTATGATGCTTCTGCAGCGGATGTAGTCACATCACTGTTCTGCCTCTTTTATTTAAATTAAGAGCTCTGAAATCACAGAGCAGACGCTCCCATTCAGCCATCTTGTCATCAACAGCTGCACAATCACAGGTAAGCAGCTAGCGTATGCTAACAGGTGTAGCATTGGCTTTCATGCAGGATGGAGGTCGGACAGCTGCGCAGCGCCCCCAGTGGCCACGGCGCCGTCTGGCATCTGGAACATTCCAACATTTTGCTTTTCTTCGCTGTCGATGAGGGAGATAAAAATCCAACAAGGTGACTTTGTCTGCGCAAACCAAATGATTAAATGTCAAAACAATCCCGTAAATAATCGATCGCCTCTGGCGGCGCCCCTGTCGCTGCTGTTAAAATGCAGTTGGAAGTTGGTTATTACAATTTGCCGTGTGATCAGGCTCCCTGGTGGTAAATGGTGGCAGCAGCGCCTGGAGACGGAGCTCATGAGGGTGATCGAGGTGCTTTGAATCCCCCAGTGTGCTGCAGCAATTTGCACATGAATCTGTATCCCAGTAACGTGTGCTGAAATAAACGATGCACATGTTCTAAACCGCCACAAATCAGCTTAAAGCGTTGCAGAACCAACACACGTGCGCGGCAAACGTGGCTAATGGCTAATTCAACACGCTAAAAATGCACTCGCACCTGCCTCTCATGGCTGATTGCAATAAAGCATCATGGGGGATTGGGTGATGCTAATCAAAGGCTCTAAAACAGCCTGATGGAACATTTGCCTGCGAGCACCTGTGCACACGTGCATGCGGAACATTTCCTGCTGCTCCTGTGCTGTGAGAGACGCAGCAGGTCTCCGCGGGTGGAGACACGACGCCGTGCTGACTGAATGGCCGATTGTTGGGCCGTGAGCAGCGGGTTCTGACCCTCGGCTGCTTTATGGCGACCTCAGCGTTTTCTCTGCTGTGATGGAGGAGCGAAGGCGTGGGCGGAGGTCTGCATCGCTGGCGTCTGCTGGACGCACACAGGTGATCCCAAACATCACCACGCGCTGCCCTCAGTCCGTTCAGGTTAAAGGCTGGAAGGACTTTTCTGTTCTGTTGATCCGATGTCGCCTCTGACAATAATCGCAGGATAATAATCGCAGAAAGTGACAGAATATTTTAGCGTTTATTTTTTAAATTGAACTAAAAGGATGGGTTTTTTTTTTAAATTAAATGCGAGGATGTGACTTGTGAACGTTTCTTTCAGCACCCGTTCACCTTGAAACTGACGGATTTCTGCAGAAACGCCAGAAACAAAGTCCACTCATAATCGCTCTGTTCAATTTAGCAATTAGTGCAGGAAAAAAAGCAACTTTCAATGTCAGAGAGGAATCGGCTTTGATGGTCTCAGAATAATGGCTCTTTTTACCAGCCTCCTGCTGAACCTTCCAGACTTTATCTGAATTCACAAGCCGCACAGCTGTGAGAGGAGCTATACTGTATAAAATATGAGCCCAGCGCTTGGTTTGCTGGATGTGGGACCTTTTATGGTCCCTGGAGATGGTCTGTCCAACACAACTGCCATGAAAGATTCCCACCTTCTATCCCAGAGCGAAGAAGCGACAGTTGAACGGAGGGAAATCATCCTGCCTTAGTCAAACATTAGTGAAAGTGGAAACACAGAATGTGAAATTGGTGAGAAAATCAAGCTTGAGCAGAGCTGAAGTACCTGTGGCTTTTGTGTGGGATTTACAAGCACAGTAACACCTCTGGTTCACACAGGTGAATCACACCTTCATTATTATTCCAAACCCACGTCCGTGGTTGTGTGACGGTGGCGGTTGATTCGCTGAAAATACGTCCTGCTCCCTTGAAATGTTGTAATTATTCCAAATAGTAATTCCTGGCAGACAAACGGAATTCTTTTTCTGAACTTGTGGAATTTGTAGGGCTGATGTGAGTGTTGTTGTTGATTGGTGTATTGATCCCAGATTCTTTCAGACACGTTGTTTTCTGAGTAGGTTAAATCAAACTTTCATGGGTTTTTAACTTTTGCAATACACCGACGTGTCCAGCAGGGGTCAGTATTGCCCCGCATGACATTCCTGATTATGACCCCGTGAGAGGCGGTGGGAGCTCAGCCTGTTGGGAACTGGGCTGAGGAGCCGAGGGTTCTCGGTTCGAGCCATGGAAGGTGTTCTGGTAGTAGGGGAGGGTGCCAGAACAACTTCAGAGCACTGCTGCTTACGTCTCAGTCAAACTTTATAGAAGGTCTGGACATGAATTGTCAGAGCTGGATGCATTTTTCAAGCATTTCAGCAGCTGCTTGGTCATCCTGATGAGACCTTTGAGGTTCTTCTGGTGCAGTCTGACACGATATTCTAGTCAAACTTCTTCATCTCTTCCTTTTATTCAGCTTTAACTGGGATGGTTTTTGTTGTGGAGCAGAAAAAAGCCTTTCATGAGGCGCGTGGAGGCGTCCGGGCTGAAGGGAGGAAGCCGAGGCATGAAAGCCGAGGGTGGGCGGCTCAGATCAAGAGTGAGAAAACATCACAATTTACAGCCCAGCCTGTCAGGTGGGGACGGAATTGGCCTCCTGGGTCACACATCCAGTTTGGCCCCCGGCCCCCTGCAGGTCAGACAAGATTTACTGTCAGCGGGCGGAGCTAATGACAGGTCCAGCAGGGAGACCCCCCACCAGCTTCATTGTTTCTCCCACTGTTTCTCTCTCTCTCTCTCTCTCTCTCTCACACACTCTCTCACACACTCTCACAGTCACACACACACACACGCGTCAATGCCCAATGTTGAGACGTGCAGGAGTTCTTGTCCAGACAGAAGCGGAGACACCGACTCTCTCTAACGTGCACGTGGTGGCCGCTGGTGTGGTCACATGACCCCTCAGGTTCCATCTCAAAGATGAAGGTGACATTTTCATTTACAGCGGCCCAAATCTGCCCCCAGCTGCTGTGTTTTCAATTGATCTGCTTCTAAATACCCCTCCCTCCTACCCCCCCCACCCCCACCTGCCCCTCATCCTTCACATATCAGTGTAATCAGCCAGTACGACGCTGACATTCGGATCCTTGACAGTAAAACATTGGGGACCCGTCAGCATAGTAATCACACAAAAACAACGCTGTGAGGCTGCTGCGGTGCACAGATGTGCACGGATGTGCATAATTACACAGGCTGCTTTTTTACAATCTGGAAACTTGTCTTCATTTTGACAGCTTTGTTGCCCCTGGGGTGTTGGCTGAGGGGGCATTTTACAAAAATCCCCGTCAAACCAAATTAGATCACATTCTATTTTTATGACCCCGGAATCTAAATTTAGCAGTTACATGCAACTGCCCTGACCACCAGGGGGCGCTACTGAGAACGCTTCCTTTTGCTAGCACATAAACAGCTATGCTAGCAGGGTTTGTGGCTCTAAGATAATAATATAATGATTTGACAGATGGTAAAATCATAGTGTTGCTTTGCTGTTGCTCCATCATCATCATCATCATCATCATCTTGTTGGTGATATTTAGGCCTCTCTAGTTTTTATTTTGTCTCTTTTGAACAGGAAACATATCAGAACCTCTGACTGGACCTCAGAAATAGCTACTTTTAGTCAAGGATGCTGGTGAAAGTGGGCTAACACGTTGCCTGATTCCTTTGTCATGGTGCGCACAATAACTCTTGTAAACATCTCCTCCTGTGGTTGCCTGGAAACTGTAGCCCAACTTCTCCTGTGTGCCAAATATCATCTTCCTGCTTGTTGTGTCTTTATTTCAATCCAGCTGTTTTTATTTGAATTGTTTTCCCGTTGGCACCTTGACCTTCACTTACTGGATTTAGCCGGAGCTAACAAATATCTACATTTCCTCTAAACACTCTAATGGCTGCGCGCTGCTCCCCAAACCGCTGCTTCAAACAAACCCAATCAAGTAAATCGTGTTGAACCTCGGCGGTCAGATCAGCCTGGACGGTTTTAAACGAAGCACTCGCATCAACACGGCCCGTCGGTGTCGGGCAAGTGCTTTATTGATTTGCTCATCAAAGAGAAATTTCACTGATGCTAAAGGTTTGGAGGATGTTCGGAGCAGAGCATTGAGACGGCGCCGGGTGAGACGACTAAAGAGCTTTAATGGGTCGCGCCTGCGGGGGTGGGGGGGGGGGTGGATCGATGCGGGAGCAGCTCCTTCCATTCGGAGGGTGAAGAGGTGACACTTGTCTGGACGGTGGTGTCCTCAGTGATGGACAGTTGGGTCGGAGTATCACGGAGGCTTCACGGCTGCACCGGGCCGCAGCAGCTGGGATCAGAACCGGGCCTGAGCCCGCCGGTGGACCCGCTCTCACCGTCAGACACGTAGAAAAGCTCATCTCACTTAGGAAATTCAGTGCCTGAAGAAACGTGTGATGGGTTAGCTGTAGCGTGGCGTCCTTCAGACACCTCCCCAGCAGCTTGTGTCATACACGCTTACACGCGATCACATGATTCCCGGGCACGCTACATGTGTTTAAAATAGTCGTTAGCATCGCTGCTGTCGCCGCGTCGCTCCGCCGGCTCCTGCAGCAGCGGCTCGCGTTCGTGTTGCTCATCGATAACAGATAATTAAATCTACCTTCAGCGGGGAAACGTAGCGTCTCCACAGAGTCGGGCGGTAATTGCACCGCCTGTCGGAAGGGTTCCGCCGGCACATTCTCACGCAGAACTTTGGTAAAGGTAAGAATAATTGCTTTGTAGTATCTCCCCTGGACACCAGTAATGTGTTTCTTATCGCGGCCGAGCTGGCTGCGATGCGCCGCGCGGCGCCGTTATTATGAGGCGCACATTTACGGATAATGCCAGTTTTCAGCGCCTGAGAGGGGCTGCGACTGGACCGGGGATGAAAAAGTGCAGCTTCTGCCTCACGTAAATGTTGGAATGGTGGTTTTATTACAACTCAAAGGAGCATAAAATGATCACATGCTAATCCCTCCCCTGCAGCAGGAAAGGCAGGGGCCGTGCACGTATCACCAGGTTCCATCCCTGCCTCAGTGCTACCCATCCTGAGGCTACGCTGATTAGCAGCTGGACATTGTTTCCAGTCCCCATTTTAGCCTCCAGGCTGCTACAGCTGCAGTGAGGCTTCACAGTTGTTCTCTCTACGCCCTCAACTGGTTCCTCTTCCTCCTCTTTGCTGTCAGAACGCAGCTCAGGAGAGGTGAGGGACAGAACAAACGGCCCGGTCTGATCGGTGGATTCACAGCTGGAGCTTTCCACCTCTGGTTCCTGCCCTGACTGCAGTCAATAGTTCAGATTAAAAGATGAAGAGTGGAAGGAACAGTAGCATTAATGAAGCTAATACCTGCTCAATGACCTTTAAATCCTGCAGGTTCGAACGCCTTTAACATCCTTTGCACCATCCGAGTGCAGTTTTTGCCTTTAAACGTGACATTTTCTGCCGTGCGCGGGCCGAATTCAGCATTTGTGGCATTTAATCGCCTTTTTAAGCTGACGTGGAGCTGCTCCACACAGGAAGCAGCCTCTCATTCACGGCCTGAATCAGAGGAGGCTGAAAACCTGTGGAGTGTGAAGGTGCAGCGCTCTGCTGGCAGCCGTCGACCATCTCCAGAGAGCAGCTGGGCGACCCGAAGCAGCCTTTTCCTCCGGCAGCAGGAGGCTCCGGACCAGCCAGGAAGCTGACCTTGGCCCGCCGGCTGGCTGCAGCCACGGGTCCGACCCGGTGCCGATGGTGCGCGACCTTGGCCGTGACGTCAGACTGGTTTTTATGGTCCTGCTTTGAAGGAGGTGCAGCCAGCCTGAACGCGGGCCGCCTGCATACCTGCCTTATCCGTGCAGCCTGCGTGTGGCGTATTAAAATTCATGAGCGGCGCCGGTCTGGATGCCAAGGTTTATGGCAGCGTTCTTCCTCAGCACAGGTCCTGAGGGGTGAATGCTGGGGAGATTAGAGAGGGATGGTAGAGGAAGATATGGGATGAAGAAGGGAAGGAGCACGTGGGAGATGATTGAGGAGAAAAGAAAGAATTTTCAGCCAATCAGCTTCAGGGTATAATGCAAAGGTTCTCTGCTCTATAGGAACCTGCAGGGAACTGCCGATCTGAGAAGGGCTGCATGTGCACGGTGCAAACCCACAAGGTTCTGCACGGGTGCTTCAGGTGCTGCAGAACCAAGCCTGGAACTCTGCAACGCAACAGGCTGTCGGGATATCGAGCAGAGATATTTCCAGCAACGGAAGATATTGACTCAGATCAGGGAAAATGGAGCAAATCAAAGGAGGTGAAGGCACCACAAAGCCAAGAATAGGAAAAGATCGACGGAAACCTAAAAGTGCTCCAGGAGGAAAAAAAAAAACCCTCCATCTTTCCCCAAAACAAAAGAAGCTGCAAAACCTCAGGAGCTTTTAAAGAACAGACGAGTGAGAGAGAAGTGAAGTGTGTCGAGGCCAGGAGTGGGTGAAGGAGTGACGGAGGGAACATGGGGGGAAGCGTGATGGGGGCGCTGGGACCGCGAGACAAGCTGTTGACGCGATGCTGCTGGGGGCCGCAAGGGGGCAGTGTTGCGTTTACGGTCCGTCTGTAAGAGTTTGAAATTCAAACCTCGACAGCTGAAGGACAGATCAGCACTGCAGGAGTAGAAAATCACACACACACACACACACACACACACACACACACACACACACACACACACACACACACACACACACACACACACACGGTTGGGCAGTGTTTTGTGGACTCCTCTTTTTTATTATACAGGATAACTCAGGTAAAGGTCGATGTTTCCAGGCAAAAGAACGGGAAAATAAGCTGAATCAAATGTTATTTTGCTTTTCAGCTCCTCCTCTTCATCTTCTCAGACACCACCCACAAACACCATGTCACTATGATCAACCAAACATAATTAAATTTAGTCTAATGAGAATTACGATGTTAATAAGCGGCCCTCTAACTGTAATTGATGATCTAAAATACGCACATGCGGTGAACATTTAGGTTTTGCTAACACTAACAGTCAAGTTAAAAAGCCAATTCCCTACAATTTATCAATCCATTAATCCTCAAGTTGTGATTCTGTGATGATTATGAATGTTGGAAAATGATAAAGAAGAGAAAAAACCCCAGAAAAATTACATTTGCATTCATGAAAATAAACAACAATATCGTCACATCATCATCTTGTCATCATCATTCAGGCCTTTTTAGTTATTAGTTGTGTATAAGGAGGGCATGTTTATCCTGAAGTTCTTGTTCTACAGCGCCACCATGAGGTGGGAACGTCATCCCCGTGATTTAATACGCTCTTCTTCGTCACCCTTCAGAGGTTTGATAGCTGAGAATTCTGGAAACAAAGGTGAATTGTGATTTTACAGACAATCAGTAGATGTGATCATTTTATAATCTGCATAACTTATTAAACTATTTAAATTCAATATCAACAGGACACAGATCAAGCCGGTTAATGGTGTGGTAATGAGTGTTTTATTTTTAATGATCAACCTTGAAATAGCAAAAAAAAAGAGTTTCCCATCACAAAAATCTAGCTAAAATTTCAGCATATTTAATTACATATTTATTTAAATGAAAATATTTGGTTTTGTATTTTTCCTGGATCGCTGACGATTAACCAGATTCTGCCTGGCAACAGAGTCAGGAAGGGCCGTGATTGGTCGACGCCGGCGTTTGGGAAGAATCACGTTATTCAGAGTTTTACTTCTCCTCCATCTGTCCTCTGAAAGTGTTTGACCATCAGGATGCTATCAGAATGTGTCAGGTTGATTTATGGACGCCATCTCATCCTTTATTGTTTGTTTTTGTCGTTGAACTTTACGACGGTGAAATAAAGATATGATGGATGTTTCAATCGGCCGCCGCTTTTCAAAGCTTTCACGTAAAGTCACAAAAACAACAAACACGCAGCGTTGACAGACTCCTCTGACGACATAAACGCAACATCGGGCATTAATGTCGCTGCGTGGGGAATTCACAATTGGCTCTTGAAGGAACCCCCCCTGCGCGCCCCCAGGGGGGCGCTGCCAAAGCCTGGTGACAAAAATAGGCCACATTCTTGAAGAGGGTTGGGGTTTTTAACCGCTTCCCTGTGAGAGCTCCCTGGATGCAGCCACGAGACGTCTTGCTCGTGCTTTGTCCTGTTTGGCGTGAGGATAAAGGAACCTGCTGTTTTCTTCTCCCCAGACTCGGCCTGAAACAAACATGAGACGTTTTCAGTCGGACGGCCTGAAGGTGGCGAGCTTGGAGGGAAGGGAAGCGGCCAGCCGCTCACATTAAACATGTCCTCCAGCAGCCACTTCTGAACTCTGCCCGTCAAAGGAAAGCGTTTCCAGGGTGACAGATTCGGGCCTTCTCTGGATGGAGCTCCAAAACTGTCAACGAAGGGGGAAGGTCTCCGCACCATCGCTGACATTTGATGGTTATTAAAACTGGATGATAGTAAAGATAAACACATGTTTAAAGTGTGAATCTGGAGTGTTTCGACCCTTCAGAGATGCCAGCTGGACAGTTCTGGGGTAGAAATGTGTGACCACGCGTGTTCACATGTCACCGCCTCCTAAAAAGCCAGTAGCAACAAGCTAACGGCTAACGCTCCCACTTCAAGACTCATCTAACCTTCGTCATTTAGGAATTAAAGTTTCTACATGTTTCATTTTAGGTCAGACTGTCGAGGAAGTTTCAGGAAGGTCAATGAATCTTTGCAAACGGCTAATGATGAGCTGCTCCGTTTCACAGCCGAGATAATTAAAGGCTTCCTGGGTCAGCATAAAGCCGGCTGAGCAGACGCTTGGATTGCTCTGACTGGCTGCTCCTCTCCCCCTCGGTCCTCCTCGCCTTCCCTCCTGCTCCTCTTGCCGCCGGAACTCTCGCGCGTCCTCGGTCCCCGGGAACGAGTCCTTCCGTCTGACGCCGTGCGTTTGTCACCTGTGTCACATCAGCATCAACGCTGTTATATCCAACGGGAACGCGGTGACTTCCCCTTTGGCCCCAGACGCTGGTGAATATCGCCGAGTCAGGCAAAACGTGCACACGTTGTTGAAGTCTGCAACATTTCCCGGAGCCTCGGAAGGTCCGCGCTGTCCCCAGCACAGCAGGAGGTGAAGCTCAGCTGGAGCGGAGGACGAGGAAAAGTTTCCTGACAGTGCTGCCCAATTAGAGAGGGAAGCCCCCCAAAGGTGATGTGATTTAAATAACTCTTTTAATAGGCAGCGACTCCAAGGGCTTCGCTGGCAATTATCACTTGTGACCTGCAGCAATTATCACCTGCTCCCAGCAGACAAAAGGCAATTTCCAGCTAATTGAGTGCTAAACCAGTGGAATTGCCAGCGCTTGACCTTTCAGCGGCGGTGTGGAGGGGGCACGGGGGCAGCTGAGAGGGACGGGGGCCTTTTTTCTGCGTGACCCTGATGACATAAAGGCAGCCTGGGGGCAGGAGGACGGCAGTAGGTGTCACAGCCTTTATTTCAGACCACTGAGTGATTCCTCGGAGGATATCCCTCCCATATGTTGGGGGGGGGGGGGACACGTTTCTGCAGATGATTAAGAAAATGAAAGCCTGGAAGTTTAATGACGGGTCGTCTGTTTGAGTCGGGACTCAAAAACGCCATTTTAGACACAGAGCCCAACGATTTTCTTCCTGGGCGCGTTTGTCTGACGTTGACCCCCCCCCCCCCCCCCCCCCCCCCCAAAAAAGCTTCTCAAATCCTCTCAGGGTTCTGAATCTGCAGCCTTCTGTCAGAGAAAAAGGTTCATCTGAAACCGCTGAAAGGAACTCTGTATGAATTAAACCCCACAAGTGGAAGATTGTGACGTTCCCGCCACCTTTTTCAGCACAATCCCAGCCTGCAGGTTCTGGTGCCGTCCGATATTTAGGCTGGACTCACAGCTGGCTGATCTCAAAGCTTTTTTAATCACATAAAAATGAAAAGAAACATGCAGGAAGTAAATTCTGTCCACCCAGAAATGGAATCGCTCCCTAAACGTTCCAGCGACGCTACCGAGCAGGTTCTGGTGCTCCAGAAAAGTCTTTCATTTCACCTCAGTGAAGCCAGATGAAGGAGCTATTTTGGGCGTATTGAGTGCGCTGAAGGTCAGCGGAGTCCGTGCGCTCTGATGCTGGAGAGAGATACGAACGAGGAGGGTGCCTTTGATCAAGGCCGCCGAAATAAGGAGATGAAAAGCAAACGCGTCTCCGATAGTCTTCTGCTTCTTATTCCTGCTTCCCGACGCCTTTTCACGCCACCAGGAAATTTATGGGAGTGCAACAAAGAGCTCCGATAAATTCCATTTAGTGCAAATTGTTACTTTCAGCTGTAGAATTACGGCTGAATCCCGAGTCCGGGGAAATGTTTTTATCAATGCAAATGTGTGTGGCTTTCAAAAAACTCTCTCAGTCTGAAAACAGCAGAGAGGGACGGCCCAGGTGTCCATTATGGGGAGTAATGGACAACACGGAGACCCGGCGCTGACCATAAACGGATCCATTTTTATTCACAGCCCGTCGCCACAGGATTGTGATGTGTCAGTTGTGAGACAGAAAGAGCCTTAGCCAGGCTAATCATGCGCAAAGTGCCAGAAAACACCGAAGGACGTTACAAAAATGGTATAAATCTCCCAAACAAGCAGCTTTTGTTTGTGGCCTGAGCTCTTACAGAGTTGGGTTTCACATCTTTACTTCAAAGCTGATGTCTGATGTGCTGCATCCTGGGAATCTGCATCCTGGGAATCTGCATCCTGGGAATCGTCAGCTAGCTGCTGCCAACACGACTGAAGACCAGAGCAGTAGATGCATGCGTTAACACACGTTTGCTGCTTCATGTTTCATTCTTAGCTCAGTAATACAGAACTTCCCGAGGCTCAGTAGTGGGTTTAAAACATCTGTGCTGGTCGTTCAGGACCGGCCAGGGATATTTTTGCTCCATTGCTCACAGAAATAGCACGTCCAATCATCAGCTGGGCTCGGCCGGCGCCGCCGGGCTCGATGCATCAGTGATTGGACTCTTGATGGCTGACAGACCCGGCCGACGGCCGCGAGAATGCTTGTTCCAGCGATGCTCAGAGCCTGAGAGCCTGACTGTAACAATGAGCTTTAAGGTTTTAGATCAAATATTCAAAGTTTCACTGTAAAATGTAACAGCGGCTTTGATCCATATGATCCATATTTGACTTCCTGTTTGTATCTTTGTCTCTGACACTGAGAGGATGGGCGGAGGTGAAGTCCACCTTCGTTCACCTCTGTTCACGTGCGGCCTGGCTCTGCGTATCTGTTCACCCTGAGCTCTACTAAGCCTCTCAGGGTTATATGGAATCTCCTGCATGGCTGGTTTCCAGTATGAGCTTCATACTGGCGACTCCGACTGAAATGAATTAGCTCTCAGACGCACTCGTGTGAGCATGGAGATGCTAACCTGGAGCGCGCCTACAGGCATCATGGGAACGGCGTGTCATGTGTTAACAGTGTTGTTGTGTTCTGAATTCCTCACCACTGTCCCAGTTACAGCAGCGCGATAAAGAGGAAGAAAATGGATTTATTTACGTTACACGTCTGAGGTGTTCCCTGTTCTCAGCGCAGAGCGAAACCCCCCGATGCTACATGCTAGCACCAGTTGAAGTTTCCCAAACACAACTTCCAGCCTCCGCCTCATATTACTGATGTGTGTGTGTGTGTGTGTGTGTGTGTGTGTGTCTCGGGGGGGGCTGGCTATGTTACATGCTGGCACCGAGGCTCTGTGGAAGGTTTACATGCTAGCGATACATTTCAGTCAGTTTCCTCGTGCATCTGCTGCAGCAGTTCACATAGAAACGGACTTCCGCCCGGATCGGCGCTCTGTTTACTGCGCGTATTTCCACACACCGAGGACGAGCGTGCACGTGTGATACGATCTCTGCCTCCACACTCATCTGTTACGACCGTAAATAATCAATAACCGACTTGGCTTCGCTTGAAGGTGCTCTGAATAATGTGTTCAGCAGTACTGAAAAAAGATCCGAACCATTAAGAATAATGAAGGAGTGCAGTCCGGTCACGGACGGAGGCGGTTTATCAGAGTTTGTTGCTCACAGACCTGAGCGGATCAGCAGCAGAGCTTCAGGAGCAGGTGATTTACTCTTGTGGTGAAGTCAGTAGCTCCTCGCAGAGGTCAGAGGTTTCATATCGAGAAGAGGAATTTGTGGAGTCCTCATTATTGGCCAACAACGAAAACAAACTAAAAATGAAAAAAACCCAACCGATCCAAATCTTATTGGGTGAAGAAACACCATTTGGGATTTCCTCTCTCCAGTCCTGGAGCTCCTGTGAAGGTCGAGCTGGCGTCTCAGCGCAGCAGCAGCAGCGATTGATCGCTCTCTTCCTCGTATTTATGTATGCTTTTCAACAGCCTGATTGTCCCAGATCAATGAGTCTGCACCTTGAGACGAGATCGCGGAATTTGGGCCTGCGACCGTATTGTGGTTGAACCGATCTGAAATTGATATTGATCCCCGGAGAGCCGAGGTTATTCATTGAGAGGGGGCGGAGGTGTTGGCTGCTGCCTCAGCGTCTGCAGCTTTAATGATGGAAGTTTCATATCGGCCGAGCTCGCCGTCTTTCACGAGGAGCGTGATGCTGCGCGGAAGGACGGACTTCTGGGACGGGGGAGGCAATTAAAGCTGTGTTTGCTGGAGACGGAGCGATCTATAAAAGGAACAGCAAACAGCATCTTTGCTCGGCGCCGACACCAAACCGGAGCTGGAAAAAGTCAGTTTGAAGCGCTTCTCTTGCTCCCGGTCTCGTTTTTAAGGAGGTGTGGAAGCGGGAGCACGTGACTTTGTTGTGTTTGAGAGCACCCGACCCCTGACCCCTACCGTGACCTTCCTGATGTTGTTGGTGCTGGTTGTTGTTGAAGGCTTCTTTGCTGGTGTTTCCAACCTGCCCCGCGCTCCAGTTTCCTCCTCGTCTCCCTTTGGTCTCTGAAATTGCACCGTGATAAATGGTGTCTCCTTGGCACAATGTTAAACGTGTCCTTTGCTCTATTAGTGAGCTCTCCTGTTGCAACCGCGCCCCCCCCGTGATGATGGACTGTCCCTGTTCCAAACCACAGACCATCCATTCGCCTTAAAACCTGTTTTGGCTGACGCGTCTCGGCGCTGCTGCTGCTGCTGCTGTGCTGCCAAACCGCAGCGGCGCAGAAGAAAATGAGGAAGGTTCTGGCCAATATTCCTGCTCTGAGTCTGTGCGTCGCCTCAGTGGCCAGAATTTCCGACTCTGGCAACACGAACCGCTTCCTGAACCTCATTTTCATTGGCTTCCACAGTGACGGAAAATAATCTGCTTCGGAATCAGTTCATTCTTTATGAACCTGAGCTCCAACCTTTCTAACGGAGCAGCGCAGCCTCTGTGGAAGAGCCTCGATGACCCCCGCGGCCTGGTGCCTCATAGCGGGCGGCGTCCTGGGCGTGAGGAGCTGGCAGCAGTGTAATGAGCCAGAGCACCGAACTGAAATGTAAGCACACAGCAGAGCACATCCTCTGACTGGATGCAATGACCAAAACAGCCAGCAGACCCAGCGCTGCCCCGCAGGGCTAATAATGGCTCTGCCTCCGCTCCCCACGGCTTGAAAATATGATGTCTGGGCTCCGGGGTGATGCCGGAGCTCGTGTTGCTGAACGCCGGCGTGCCATTATCACTGTTTCCAGAGTGGCAGCGAGGCGGAGACATTTAGCAGGGTGTCAAACTCGCTGGGGTCCTCCATCAAACAGCGGCCGCCAGAATAAAGGCTCTGTCAGAAATACTGACAGCTGTAATATTTCACCTGGGCCTGGAAGCCATTCCATCAGCCCGCTTCCAACAGCCCCGCTTCAGCCACATACATCAACCTTTTGGGGGTTATTGGCCACACAGTTGTTGTCACAGCAGGAGCTTCATGTGGGAAATGTTGTCTTTGGGCTTCTTCTCAGAAGGTCAGCAAACACACAACGGTTGTTTTTGTCCTTTGTTCTTTCAGTGGTGTCACTTTTGATATGGAAAGCATGTATGTGTGTGTGTGTGTGTGTGTGTGTGTGTGTGTGTGTGTGTGTGTGTGTGTGTCAGGGAAACGACGTCGGTACCTTCTGGAAGGGGCGGAGCTGCTTTTGCAGCCTCATGTGGCTCCTGCGTCCATGTTAATGTCACATTTATCAGCGCAGTGCAGTCGCAGCAGCACTTTTCAAGTCTACTGACTCATCAGAGCTTTGCAACACCTCGTCACACATTAATCCTTTCATTCCCGCTGTGCCTTTGGGATCCATTTGAGTCGAAGTGCGGTGGTCAGGGATGCACTCACAGCCGGGATCGACCGTTTCAGTCGGTCAGATTGCTACTTTCACACTTCCTGGACCTGTTTCATGTCCTGTGAACTTCTCTGTGATGGAGGGGACGGGAAGAGCCGACTTGCTTTGGTCTTACATCAACCTTTGGAGAGGGTTTGTTGCCCAGCGCGTTTGGCTGTATTTCCAAGTGATCAATTCCCAACCAAACCAACGTGACGCCCTTTTCCCAACCATTCCGCACACGACAAAAAGTTTGGAGACTCGAGGAATCTGATGGTTCCACTCTTCTAAAAGGTCACCAGGTCACTTGAAGAATCTCTGAGCTAGAGAATGTGATTAATTCCTCTGTAAGGAGCTTATTAATGGCCCACATTAGCCTCCATTTGTTATCCTTCTCTGTTAAGTCCTCCAGGGAGTCAGAATGGGTCCAGCAGGAATGCAGAAATATGGAATGACCTCTCCCAGCCACGTCCTTTCCTCCTGAATGTACCTTCTCCCTCTGGGAGCCCCCATCTCACGTTTGAGGGTGGAACTGCTCATGGATGGCGCTCCGGCTGCTCCGGCTGCTCTGGGATGTCAGTGGGAATTTGTGCTCCCTCTGCAGGTTCTGACACAGCGTGACGACTCTTCAGGCCAGAGTGACAGTAAATGTGTCATCAGCTGACAGCCGAAGCTTCGGCGCCAGGCCGAGACTTTTCACCTCAAAAACTGGGGCTCATTCATTTGGACATTGGTAGCGGTCAGAGGTCAAAGGTCGAGGTCGCCCCGGTCCTCCCAGCATCTGCAGCCGACTGTAATCGCAAACAAAAAAAGAGTTTCTTGTGTTGGATCTTTAGGCAGAAAACATGATCGTAGCGTTTGTTGAGCTCATGCTTTATTTAGGATTTCTTATTGATTGGGACTGAAACATCAGCCAGAATCCTCTCATTGTTGTAACCTTGGCAACGTGACCCTTCAGCTCTTTGGTCTCGTGTCCTCTTACCTGCCGCCCAGACGCTCGCTGGTGCTGAGCCGTACCTCTTCATTTCTGGTATCTCTTTGCTCGGCAGCATTTGGTGTCATGGAAACCAGATGGGTCGTTCATACTTTCACCCACACGGGTGGAAACAAAGGCAGTGGGCGGAGTCAGGGCAGCAGAAGACAACGTCAACGCAGCAGTGTAGAAAAAGTCGGGGGGTTGGTGAGTAAATGTCAGGAACGTGCCAGCCCTTACAAACGCACACATGGGGGTTATTTTAGAGAGAAACTGCATCAAACGTCCTGGGTTTGGTTTCACCATAGTTTAGGATGTGAGGTGGCCACAGAAGGTGAGACTGAAACATGCCACATTGACGTCCAGCAACATTCAGCGGCGTGCGCTTCTGTAACTGCAGCCCGGTGATGAATAGGAAGCCGGCTGGACACAAATGATTGTGCTGCGGCTGCCCCCACCCGATCGACAGACCATAACATCACCGCTGCCGGGGTCTTATTCTGGTTTAAAGGTTTCCAAACTGGGCACTGTCCAACCTCATCAAACAATAAATTCAAGGCCTCCTGCAGCCGCTGTGTTCTCCTGAAAGGACAGAAGGAAGCACGCCAGCCCCCCCTTTTTCATTCCTCATCTATAATTTCCGGCTTGAATTTGGCCTTTCCCTACCTGGAATTCACATCCTGCTTCTTGGCTTCCCGAAGCAAGAAAGACGAGGCGGGAGGGAGAGGTCGCCGGCACGGCGCTCCATCATTTTTAATTGCTGCCACTCTGCGCGTCTTAAGGGACATTTTTCATATATATTAAATTGGCCAAAGTTGCAGTGAGCGTTTAAAACCTCACAGTGCAACGTGCACGTGCTCTGTCGTGCACGTGACATCGACGGGGCGTGCGTCAGTATTAGGATGTGCTCGGTGCAATGTAGCCATCCATCAGGGCTGTGTCAATATTTGTTGCCTCACAGTTCCATGCAGAGCGAGCACATGATGGATCACGTGGTTCCGCCGCGCTGATGCGAGGCAGCAGCTGCAGGAAGTGACCCGCAGAATAAACACGTTCGCCGTCAGCATGAAGGCAGCGCGAAGGTAGATGACACTTGTGACAGAGGGCACGTTCACTCTTATCCAGGTTTTCTCTCCAACCAGGATGAAAATTGCTTTTCCCAAGGAAAAGGGGGTCCCAGGTGAAAACCCAGGTGGATTGTGGCCCTCAAGGACTGGGTTGGGGCCAGCCCAGGAATCTTTGCTGTCACATCTGGAGTCTGAGTGGTGCCACGTGTGTGATCATTAGATCTCACCGAGCTTCATTATTGAGAGAGTCATCGGGCTTTTCCGCCCATCGTCCCAGAACTGCCCCAGCTCTGGGGCAGAACTGCCCCACCTCTGGGGCAGTTCTGGTGGTCATCCAGATTGCTCTGGTCTACAGCAGCAGAACTGCCCCACCTCTGGGGCAGTTCTGCTGCAGGAAGAGTAGCTTCACTGCTCAGGCAGGAAACATGGCAGCATGTCTGCTGGAAACAGGCAGATGAGGAGGTCGTAGCAGGTGGGTGGTGGAGGTCAGGTGATGTGGGATGGCAGGAACAGGGGGGTCAGCGCAGCGCGGGTGGGAGGGGCAGCAAAGGTGAGCTGCAGGGGAAAAGCAGGAGGAGGAGAAGCCAAACAAGACCCATTCAAACATGTTTACGTTAGCTGTTGACCTTCAGATGACCTCTGAATGCCCCCATCCATGGCGGGGTCAAAGGTTAGGCCTGTAGCATTAGTCCCTGGACACGGAGTCTGGGCTTTAAGAGGGTTGGAGCTCTGAATCTGACAAATGAGCAATTTCATCCTTTTCTGTACATTAAATCCATTATTGGTCAAAGATGAAAAGCTTCACGAGGAAAAAGAAATTAGAAATATGTTGTAAATATTTATTATTCACTGGAGGAGTTTTATCTCCAGCACACACACACACACACACACACACGCGCACACACACACACACACACACACACACACACACACACACTGTTAATCAGCACCTTTCATCCATCAGATGTCCAGCAGCCTGGCAGACTATTACCGCTCTACCTCAGGCTTCCTTTACTAATTAAATAGTCTCTGTAATTGAACCTTCTATTTTCACCTGAGCTCCTCATATGTTGCCGTTGACACATCTGTCACAGCTGCTGCAGTTTCTGTTTCCCACAGATGATGCGAGTCAGCAACGAGTTCTGGAAATTGGTCTGTTGTCTTCTGCTCCTCTGGCTTGATGAGAAAGGCGGGTGGCTGGAAACTTCTCCTGCATCTCAATCTGACTGATGAAGGGAGGGTCAGCGTGTGAAGGAGCCCGTTCCTGCTCCCACCGCGTGGAGAATTGCATTTGAAAGTCCAATCCCGACCCAAAGTTTACAGTTCTCAGGAAAAAAAAACAACTAATCTCCTCTGAAGCCGTGAGGGGAAGAACCTTCAGCTCTGTGTGGATCCGAGATGGTGTCTGCATACCGCTGAGGTTTCATCGTGCCCTTGGTTGTGTTTTCATGCGTGCTCGTTGCTTTAATAAACACACGCTGAGCTGTTAACAAGGTCACCTCTAAGAGGATTTTTTCTTTGAAGACATGAGCTTTATTCCAAGTTGAGCACAATTAATTTGGGAAGGAAATGTTTCGAAAAGCAAATGGAATGTGCTCCAAAACCTGGAAATCCTTGAAAGTCAGGCAGGTGCTAAAAATAAGTCGTTGAAGTAAGGAGCCGTCTCAAAAACCAAAGTCTTGAAATCCTAACCTGTGATTAAATGCCTCACCGCTCTCATCTTCATCAACTCTTCGCTCTGCCAGGGTCAGCGGGAAAAATGACTTTTTGATATTTGCTTTCTCATTTAGTCATGAAATGTCACACTGGGGCTCTTTTCCTGCTGTCGACGCTCCTCAGACGGCGTCAGCGGCGCCGACACGGAGACGGGCAGTGCTAACCTGGACAGACGGGCACCCGGGACGCAACCCGTAATTTAGATTTCATTATGATAGCCGCGCAGGGAGAGAGGGGCGGTGAGGGGGGGGTGAGAGGCGGTTTTGGCGTGGGGGAGATGGCGGAAGAATCCTGATGGTGGAGGTCTGAAGTAGGAGATGGTTGTTGCAGATAGTAGCTCTGAGAGGCTCGAGGCATCGTGAGCTGCACGCTGAGTCGCTGGAGCATCTGGAAGGATGAAGCCTGTTGAGAAGGAAGGGGCGGAGACAGCTGGAGAGGCCCGCGGCGGCGGCGGTCGTCCAGTACGGACTCACTAGCCGCCCTTATGGCCTCTCAGAAGGAGTGCACCATCTTTCCTGCAGGTCTGAAATGCAAACTGTGTGGCAGCAACACACAGCTGGCCTGTTGTAACGTCTCTGGTCTGCGGATCGGTCCTGCTGCAGACCCACAGCTGCTTTTCCATTAAGACGCTAAAGGTGATGTCATCTCCAGATGTCTGCTCTTAATTAGGTCCAGATAAACTGTGCACAGGCATAAAAGCGCCTCTGTCTTTGATCTTGAGACTTTACGCAGTTTCTGATGTGTGTGATGGAAACCACCGATGTTCTCTGACACCTTTTTGGAAAGTCTTTCAGGCCTTAAATGCTCGTCAACACATTGAACTGTTGGGCTTGTTTTGGAGCCATTCCGTGACTGTTAGCTTGTTTACTCACTGTTTGACATCTCCTGGACACTCAGCCTTGTCAATGGCCTGAGGAGCATCACCACTCCTGACCAAGAGCTCTATTAAGCTCTGTGGAGTCCACAGACTCTCTTCTATCACAGAAACAACAAACAAGAATGATTTAGAAAGAAGGAACAAGAAAGTTTTAAAAAGACGTGGCATCGTGTCATTTTAATCAACTTGGATCATTTTACTGCACCTTTTTATGTAAATTGTCACTTGTTTTTGTCAAACAGCCAGATCGTCTCACCAGCCTGATGTTTTTGGCTTTCACCAAATCATTGTGTCTTTTCACTTCCAGCAGCTTAATTTAACGCACCGTTATGCTGCCTTTACATCCCCCTGTTATAACGGGCACTAACGCTGCAGCTGTTGGCAGGCAGAGTCACTTTCAGTTTGGTAAAAAAGGTTTGTTCCACTCTTCGTTCGTGTCTGGGGGAGCCAAACAGTTGAAGGTGGGGTTAGATGGAAGATGCCAAAGAAAACCAAGGTTAATTATGCTGGCTCTCGTCAGAAGCTACGATAAGCAGTCATTGTTAGCGTAATCGTTCTCTTTTGTCCTCACACGTGCGACCCTGCTGTCGACGTCATACTAGCGCCTTGGCCTCACTCTCCTCAACAAAAAAAAGTCAAATTACAGGCCTGGATTTTTATATTTTCCATAACACTGCAGCAATCAGTGAGACGCAGCAGCAGTGCAGAGATGATGATGCCTAAAATACTGCATACGAAAGCTAAAACAGCCACTTGAGAGGAAAATTCATGCTGAACTTTCGGTGATTTTTGAAGTTGTTTCCTCTCAAGAGGCAATTTGGCCCTTGAAGGCATCAGACAGTCTGATTGCACAAAGTTGCCGGTTGTAGTCGGGGTGTCAACAAGAGACAACGGTAATTAAGAAAGTTGGAAGATGCATAAAATACTCCTGTTTCACAACACCTATGTGCTTGACTTTCAAGAACATTCTGAGGGATTAAAACCCTTCAGAGCCGCTGCTCACGTGTATCTGGACAGATGTGTGTGATCTGATGTGTTAGCATGTGGCTAACAACCCCGAGATTCTGCCCTGTTGAGAGGCTTCTGCTCCCCTCTCATGATGTGTAGCCAGATTTATAAATGTTTCACATCTTTGTCTTCCTGCTATTCTTCTCAGATCTTTGGTCCAACAATGGGTCAAACTGCAAAAAACAACTTCCCGCTGCCTCCCTTCTGCAATTTGAACCAGTTTCGGACGTTAGAAAAAGCTCCCGTTGCTTTTGTAGATCAGAGATTACGTCGATGTTTGGCGAGTTTTGGCTTCTTGGACTAAAGGGAAGGGCTACCTTACGTACCTTGGAAGAGATGTTTTGTGTTCAGGAACCGGGAATCTGGTTCCTGAGTGAAAGTCACATCGGTCTCCATCCATCTGTGCTGTTATGCAGTTATGTTTGTTTGAAACGGCCTTCTTATTTCCCCCAGAAGAACAAGCATGCAGCATCTGCCTTCCAAAGATGGTCAATATTGACATCATTACAGCTCTGACGATTCCTTTCTAGTTAAAATATTACGTTCAGTCCTGTCAGACAACATTGTAAAACTTCACCACTTCAGAGCTCACCTGGGTCCATCACTTCACACGTTTACAGCTAATATTAGCGTGGCACTTTGCTTTTATGCACTCATGTTATATAGATTCCTGGTTCCTCCCACCTTCACTCCTAATTCCCTCCACGCCTGTTTTGGTCCACTGATGTAGTTTTTTGTAATAATTTGTAGTAAAGCTGCCGTTCTGCATGAAGTTACAAATGCTGTTCGAATCCCTCGGGGAAGAAGAAGAAAACATCTTTGGCCTCAGGTGTGATGGTTTCGTTTAGAACAGGGGACGCCACCCCATAATTTTAAAAGAGCCATATTGCACCAAAAAAACAAAAAAACAAAAAACAAATCTGTCTGGAGCTGCAAAAAATTGAAAGCCTTATATAAGCCTTATTATGAAGGCAACACATGCTGTGTCTATATTAGCCTACTTTTAAAATGATCAGTAGGCTAAAAACACATAATGAGCCTCGATGATTAAATGTTTAGTTTCCCTGCGGCTCATCCTGGGGAGAATGACGCATCACGTGGCTGCACGATGGTGCTTTAAGCTTAACTTCCATTATGATGAGATGTTGAAATTAAATATTTATTATACACATTTTTACAACATTGGAAAACCTCAAGATTGTTTGTCATGTTTTTCCTAAATACATACTTTTTTTTTTTACACCATCTTTTTCCATTTTCAAATTTATGACAAAGCTCCCGGGAGCCACTAGGGCGGCGCTAAAGAGCCACACGAACCCTGGTTTAGACTGAAACAGCAGGAGAATGAAAAACTTGCAGGATGGGAGCAGGATTTGATCCGACATGTTTAATGTGCCAGACAGTGCAGGTAAAGACTCGTGGAGTTGGTTGGACATGGTTCCATCACAAGCTCCACGAGTCTTTGTGGGGAAATGTGTGTTTGTGTGTGTGAACATGTGTGTAGATGTGTGGAAAAGTGTGTGGAACCAACACATGTGAGCTCATCTAGCTTCTCCTCTAATCTCAGACAGGCTGAGAGGAGCCTCCAGAGCTCTTAATGCTGAGCAGTCTGTCCGTGCACGCTGAGCTCTGATATAATTACAATGTTAGACATTAAACATGCAGCCAGGTGGGAGCTGGGGCCTTCACATGGACGCAGGCACATCCACACAGGTGAAGCACTTCTGCATGTGAACATGCGCCGGGTTCACCTTCACGGCAGAATAAAAACATGCTTTGTGTTTTATAAATGTTGTGATGCAGCAGCCCTGAAAACCTGTCTAGAGAGCTTCAGTGGATCAGACATGATCTTCTCCAGAATGTCATTAAAGTCAAGGATCTTCTCATTGGATGGATGGATGGATGGATGGATGGATGGATGGATGGATGCTGGATCGGTGGATGCTGGATGGATGGATGGATGGATGGATGGATGGATGGAAGGATGGATGGATGGATGGATGATGGATGGGTGGATGGATGGATGGATGGATGGATGGATGGGTGGATGGATGGATGGATGATGGGTGGATGGATGGATAGATGGGTGGATGGATGGATGCTGGATGGGTGGATGGATGGATGGATGGATGGATAGATGGGTAGATGGATGGATGGATGATGGGTGGATGGATGGATGGGTGGATGGATGGATGGATGGATGGATGGGTGGATGGATGGATGGATGGATGGGTGGATGGATGGATGGATGGATGAATGGATGATGGATGGGTGGATGGATGAATGGAAGGATGAATGGATGGATGAATGGATGGATGGACTTTATTATTCTAAAGTAATTTGTTGTTTCTGTTCTCTTAATGCACAATGTTTGTCAACAAGAGTCTTCATGAGCAAAGGATTGTGGGTAGTGTAACTGTAGAATACAAAGAATCTATGTTTCTGAGCGTAACCATGGTGATTAAAGCGTCCCTTCCATTCAGTAGGAATCATTTCATTTGAATCGGGAGTTGCTTTTGTTGTTTTTAGCCATGATCACTGTGGTGGAGCACCAGATTCAGCTCGTGCTCGTTGTCAGGCGGATCACTTCCTGGCGCCGTTTCGTCTTTTCTAAGTCGATCGAAAATGCTGCAGCTAAATCCAGAGAGGCTGGGGGGCTTCTGGGGGCCTGTTCAGGCAGCCCTGGTTGCTTCTGTTGACTCAGGATGAACCAAATGCAAAAACAAGCGTCTGAGTCGCAAAAATGCTTCGCGATCTCAGCCTTTGATCAATGGGGGCGGGGGGGGGGGCAGAGCCCACAGGCGGTATTGACTCAGAATAATGCTGCGTGGCTCCTCCAGCTGCATACATGCATAATTGATCTCCTCTGGGTGGAAGCATGTGTGCATGTCTTTGCTTATATTGCAAAGTGGGTTTTATTTTTGGTTAAAAAAAAAACAAACGGGTGAATTGGTGCAATAAAGAGGGCAGCCGTGAAATATAGAATGCCTTTACAGTTATCTTTTATTAGCAGATGGGCTACGGCCTCATTTATGAATAATTCAGAAGCTTTTATATTGTCTGAACTGAACTTGAGATTATCAAGTTCTCTAACAATATTTGTCACCAAGTGGCCAACTTTTACAGCAACAAATTGCGCCGATCTTTTGCCTGACACCATTAAAAAGTAAGGGATCTTTACAGGAACCAGCCACTAGAGGGCGCCCGAGGTGCCAGTCTGAGTAAAAACGCTCATTACTGGAAATATCAACATTGTTCAGTCAATTGAATGAGTTGGTTCAAACTGGAGATGAAGCTCAGCTCTTCTCATCCTCCTCCGCCGAGTTTTACTGTGAGTTTCAGTCTTTTGTTTATTCCCACCAGCTATTTTTAGCCCTGTAGCATCCATAATCTCATTAGTGTGTAGTACGACAGATACACACAGAACTGTGTGACTCTCCGACCTTTAGAGACATTCATTCACTCCTAAGGCCTTTGACCATTTGTGCGCTTGTGTGTGTGTGTGCGCATGTGTGTGTGTGAATTTGAGCAAACATCTGATTGAACTGGGTGTGTTTATCTTAAGGCGGCGCCTTCATTAGTACTACACACACACAGTGAGATCAACAATCACTGAGACAACGCAGCAGTAACAACTGAACTAGATTAAGGCGAACGGCGTCGCCATGTCAGCAGAGCGGCGTGTCAGCAGAGCGGCGCCGCAGCGCTGCGTAATCCCAACCTGCCTCTCACGGCCGAATTAATGAATTCGTGCTCCGCTGCTGCGGTGAAACGCTGGTGAAACGGTGACTTTTGCCCCCAATCAGTCTGCATTTATGATGTAATTACAGTTATTACATTTAATCACCAGCCAGCATAAATGTTAAGGATAATGATGTTATTATGGGCTATTTTTGTTGCTCATCTCATCATTTTTATTCTTTTAACGTTTTAAAAAATACCAACAAACTGGCAAAAAGCCAAAACTCTACTGTGTGAATATTTTTGGATTAAATGTATAAAATGTATTTAGTAACTTTATATAAACATACGGAAACACTTTTGGGAGATCCGTTTACCACCTGCTTACTACCATGTGTAATAGCAGCCTATTGATGCTTTATTACAACCTTCCTCTGCCGCTAGTTAACGGTAAATACGCCGTCCGAATAAATCATTAGCAGCAACATTACAAGAGTCCAATGTTAAATTAACTAAAATAGTTAAAGTCAAGAGTTGGTCAATCAATCACTTATCTTCCGTCACACTCGGTGAGCTTGAAAAACCTCTTTTCCCGTTTTGTTGAGGGTAAATATGTTGCATCCCACTGTCACCACAATTCCGTTTGAAACTGTTGTGAAATCTTTTTCTCATTCTCTAATGAAAGGGCCTTTTGTCTGTCGTGTGGCGCGTCTGATATTTAAGCGCCCCGGGCAGATTGTCTGAAAACCCCAAATTACTAAGAAAATCGACCATTTTGATGTCGGATTTTATGGCAAGGGGATCCGCGGGTTGTCGCTAATTTGCAAACGTTGCCTGAAAAAAGGAAAATTGCGGCTTTAAGGATCGACTTCAAACCAGGGCTAGCTCTGTGTCTGCTGGTGCCAAGCGGAGCCGCTAAATCAATAGATGACTGATTAGCACATATGATACAACCAATTATCTATTTCTTTGAGGTGGCAAAGCTTTCAGTTGCTCTCAGCCTTTCAAAGCTTGGTGTCAACGTAGGAGAGCTTTCAAACGTCTGGGCTTTCATGCAGCCATTTGGCTTTAATGAAAGAGGAGCGCGATCAACGAAATCGCTCGCCCTTTGAGATGGAGACAAAAAAAACACCACTCTAACAAGGTTGTCCAGATTTATAAGCAATGATGGCTTCCCTCTAGTCAGGGCTCCAACCTCTCAGTTGGAATTACGGGTTCAGTCTTTTCGGAGATGAGAGGAGAGTCCAAATGAGACATAACAACTCGACTGTCCCGCACGGAGAGGAAAAAAGAGAAGTTTAGTTGGCTAAATGTTACACTTGTCGTACTGCTAATTAGGCGACAAAGACAACCCAAATGATTGTGGTGTCAGTAGTAAACGTTGGCCTGGTTGTTGAACAACCTACCAATGGAGACCCACAACCCTCCAGGAACACAGGCAGACTTTACCCCCCTGTTGCCAACGCTTGGGGCAGCTTGGTTGAGCTGTAATTGCTGTCACTGTGCAGGTCGCTTCCATGTCCATCTCCACACGCCTCAAGTTCCATCACCGGACTGGGATGAAGTTTGGACCGCTTACAAGGTGCCTTCATCCCTTCTGCAAGAAATCGACCACGGATTACCTTTAGCATACCAACAGCTTATGGTCAGGTCCAGCTTTTTTGACATGGTTGGATATCTGAGGACCAAGAGCCTTCTCGATCTGAGCTGAGGAGGTTGTGGAATTTGTATTTTTGGCTGTGACATCATGGGTTTTCTCCAGGTTCTCTAATTCCACAGTCCACAAAAAAATAATCAAACCAAATAATCCGTGTGTGTGTGTGTGTGTGTGTGTGTGTGTGTGTGTGTGTGTGTGTGTGTGTGTGTGTGTATGTGCGCACTTGAATGGTGACCCTGGACAGTCCAACAAAGGGCTGGATAGGTATTCCTGCATTTTACCCAGTAACCACTGGGATACACTCCAGCTCCACCTGACACTAATTAGGTATAATTGTAGATTGATGGATGGATGGACAGACAGATGGAAGGATGGAAGGATTGATGGATGGATGGATGGATGGACGGACGGACGGACGGACGGACGGGTGGACGGACGGACGGATGGATGGATGGATGGATAGATTGATGGAAGGATTGATGGATGGATGGATGGGTAGATGGATGGATGGATGGATGGGTAGATGGAAGGATTGATGGATGGATGGACGTACGGACGTACGGATGGATGGATGGATGGGTAGATGGAAGGATTGATGGATGGATGGACAGACGGACGTACGGACGGGTGGACGGATGGATGGATGGATGGGTAGATGGAAGGATGGATGGGTAGATGGAAGGATGGGTGGATGGAAAATCAGTCAGTCGATTCACAAATAACACAGTTGAGGAGTGAAGAAGAAGGGAGTGTGTGTGTGTGTGTGTGTGTGTGTGTGTGTGAACATGTGTGTAGATGTGGGGAAAGGTGTGTTTGTGTGTGTGTGTGTGTGTGTGTGTGTGTGTGTGTAGATGGAAGGATGGGTGGATGGAAGGATGGATGGATGGAAGGATGTGTGTGAACATGTGTGTAGATGTGGGGAAAGGTGTGTTTGTGTGTGTGTGTGTGTGTGTGTGTGTGTGTGTGTGTGTGTGTGTGTAGATGGAAGGATGGGTGGATGGAAGGATGGATGGATGGATACATGGGTAGATGGAAGGATGGATGGATGGATGGATTGATGGATGGATGGATACATGGGTAGATGGATGGATGGATGGAGGGATGGATGATGGATACATGGGTAGATGGACGGATGGATAGCCGAACAGAAGAATGGATGATTCTTAGATGGACGAATGATGGATGTTTGGACAAACAGACATTGGATAGACAGACAGATGGATGAATAGAGAGGTGGATAAAAGGAGGGATGGGTGGATATAAAATGGATCGACAGTGGGATCGACTTCAGCTGACACTAATGAGGAATAATTGAAGGTTAGCAGATGGATGAATACACTGGATGAGAAGACGAGTGGACGGATGGATGACGGATGGGTGGATGGATGGGTGGATGGATGGATGGATGAACAGATGATGGATGGATGACAGATGGGTGGATGGATGGATGGATGGATGGATGGGTGGATGGATGAAGGCTGAACAGATGACGGATGGATGGATGGATGACAGATGGGTGGATGGATGGATGGATGGGTGGATGGATGGATGGGTGGATGGATGGATGGATGGATGGATGGATGACAGATGGATGGATGACAGATGGGTGGATGGATGGATGGATGGATGGATGGATGGGTTGATGGATGGATGGATGAAGGCTGAACAGATGATGGATGGATGGATGACAGATGGGTGGATGGATGGATGGATGGATGGATGGATGGATGAACAGATGATGGATGGATGACAGATGGGTGGATGGATGGATGGGTGGATGGATGGATGGATGGATGGCTGGATGGGTGGATGGATGGATGGATGGATGATGGATGGATGATGGATGGATGAATGGCTGGATGGATGGCTGAACAGATGATGGATGGATGGAAAGAAGGATGGACGGGTGGGTAGACAGGCGCGTGGACAGATGAAGAGAAACTTTGTTAGTCTAACTGTTTGTAACCATTCCAACATTCCAACACGTTTCTGGAAAATCAGTCAGTCGATTCACAAATAACACAGTTGAGGAGTGAAGAAGAAGGGAGTGTGTGTGTGTGTGTGTGTGTGTGTGTGTGTGTGAACATGTGTGTAGATGTGGGGAAAGGTGTGTTTGTGTGTGTGTGTGTGTGTGTGTGTGTGTGTGTGTAGATGTGGGGAAAGGTGTGTTTGTGTGTGTGTGAACATGTGTGTAGATGTGGGGAAAGGTGTGTTTGTGTGTGTGTGTGTTTGTGTGTGAACGTGTGTGTAGATGTGGGGAAGTGTGTGTGTGTGTGAACGTGTGTGTAGAGTCTTCACTCGTCTTCACTCCTGATGTTTGTTAGCTGCTGTAATAACACAAGTTATTGTGTAAATGTGGCGGCTGCAGTTGGGATTGTGAGTTGAGTCATGAAACTTTCATCAGCGGCCCAGTAGCGTGCAGTTCCTGAATGTCTGCAATAAATTGCCCCGGGGTCATAAATAGTTTATCATGAGTGGACACCTCAGCAGAACAACCCCCCCGGGGGCTGTGCAGCTCGGCTCCTGTCTCCCTCCACCCCCACACTCCACCGGCTCAGGGGCTCCAACACTCTCCAGCTACTCCACCATCATATTAACTTCAGTTCTTTTGTTGTGCTCTCGTGCACGCTCGCGGCTGTCGGACAGAGACGCCGGTGTTTCGTGCACGTGAGAGGTGAAACATCTTCAGATGACGAGAACGTGTCTGAGCCTGGAGGAGTGTGTGTGTGTGTGTGTGTGTGTGTGTGTGTGTGTGTGTGTGTGTGTGCTGCTTGTTTTCACGGTTTGGTTCTGATCCCAGCAGAGCTTTCGGATCAGCATTCAGTCCATACAGTCGCATTTGACGGCGTGACGGATGAACATCGATCCGATCAATCGGCTCGATCTCGGCCTTGAAGGTCGGCGGTTCGTCCATCTCTACTTTGGGAATTACTTGGTTTCCCAAATGTGGGATTTCACAGCACGTGCAGCCTCCTGCCCACGGTCCAGACACGTTTACATGAGGTTCCGTCCAAATTGGGTCGTGCTTCCAGACGTGCTCAGAAATCTTGAAAATGGTCTCCAGCGACTCCCATGATTGGGAATGCTGACGAGTTCCCTCATTCCACGGAGAGTTTGTGCTTGGAATTAGCCAACGTGCTGGTGATCTGGTGCCCCGGCCCCACTGGACTTTAGTTTATCTTAGTTCATGCCAGCTCATGGAGCTGCGGGTCGTCTGCGTCCTCCGCAGCGATCCTTCGGAGACCAGGGGACCTGATGGGTTCACCAGTTACATCATTTCCAGGAGTTGTTTTTCCAATGCTGCTTCATATTGTAATATTTTACCCAAGGTGATCTAAACTCAAATCAAATCAAATCAGTCTTTATTTATATAGCGTCTTTTACAGAATCCCAGGGCCTGACCCCAGACAAGCAACAGTGGCAGGAAAAACTCCCCTTTAACAGGAAGAAACCTTGAGCAGGACCAAGCTCATGTAGGGGGACCCACCTGCTGATGGGGGGGGGGGTAGAGAGGGAGGAGAGGAGAGGAGAGGAGAGGAGAGGAGAGGAGAGGAGAGGAGAGGAGAGGAAACCATGACCCAGTGGGGTGACAGAGGCCTGTCAGGTGATCATGTTTCTGGACCCCGGCAGCCTTGGCCTATAACAGCATAACTAAGATGTGACCTAACGATTAGACGACCCCCTAAGTATGATAATCTGTCTGTCTATGATAGTAACTGGAACTACAGAATTAGTAAGCTTTTTCAAAGAGGTAGGTTTTAAGCCTGATCTTAAAAGTAGTGATGGAGTCAGCCTCCCGTACCTGGACAGGGAGCTGGTTCCATAACAATTCTACTCCTAGAAACTCTGGGAACCACAAGTAGACCAGCATTCTGAGAGCGGAGCGGTCTATTGGGCTGATAAGGTGTCACTAGCTCCTCCAGGTAGGATGGAGCTAGGCCTCTGAGGACCTTGTAGGTCAGAAGAAGGGTTTTAAAAATTATTCTAAATTTAATGGGCAGCCAATGAAGAGACACCAGTACAGGAGTCATGTGATGTATGTGGTCAATACCTGTCAGACACACAGAAACTAGTTCCCTATCAATCTAAACCAAGAAGCTGGACACGTATCCTCATGTCAGAGCTGAACAGCAGAACATGCTCATGGTTTTCTTGCTTGTCATGCGCTGCCTTGTGAATATAAGTAATTTATGTTGCACCTCCTCATCCGTTTGGATCTGGAATTCAGGAAGCTGCGTCATGAACCAGGCAGAAGTCTGCTGCAGCATAAGTGATGAACCCCACCTACGTCGGAAATGTTGCCATCCCTTAAGTCAGAACATGCTGGAGGTTCCTTCTGAGATGATTTGGGAGCAAGAATGTTGAAAACACTCCACACACGCATGCGGTAGATGCATCAGGCACAGCTAGCAGTGTTAACTCAACTGTCTACAAACACAGAATGTGTCCCGGATCCCTCAGTTTTCAGGTTTAAATTGCTAATGAAGGTTAATCAGTGTAGACGCAACCTTTACCAAAGTGGCAACAGTCCACAGAAGGTTATCAGACATATTCATCATTCAAGCACATCCAATACGTCCCTCTTCAAACACCATCAGTCCATCAGAAAGTGGTGCGTGTACGCAAAGGTTAAGGGGAGTTTATGCTAATGTGCACTCTGCTAATGTCTGCACGGCCACCAAGAAGGAAGCCATCTTTTTCACTATTCTGCTCTCTGCCTGTCAGAGGGAAGCCTTTTGTTAATCCTGATGCTTTCGCCCTGCGTTTGTACATTTGTTGCTCTGAATTTGCAGCGATCCGACATTCCTGGCATTCAGAGGGCAGAGACAGTCAAAGACAAAACGTCAATAACCCAGCGCCAGTGTAACATGAAGGTCACGGCTGTCGTTTCCCAGAAACGTTTGACAGGAAGCGTATCTGCTCCACTGCCCATCGCTCCCAATGCTCCGTCCTAAATTAATTATCAAAGGAGAAAAGAGGAATTCTTCCATTTGCCCGTAAACCTCCAGATCGATGCGGCTCTTACCTGTGATGTTGAGCTGGTCAGTTTCTTTCCTCTTTTTTAAATAGTTTTATAATCTAAATAATGTTGCATTTTTGTTTAAACTTGTTTTCTGGACTCTGACTAAACTGCTCCCGTGTTATTTAATCGTGCTAATGAAATAAAAGCTTTCTTTGTTTGTGCCGTCAGGGCTGGAACGGGGAACTTTGCCGGGGGCTTCGTTGCAGGTTCATTTAACCAAAGCTAGCTAATGAAAATGCAAACAGATACTCCATAAACGGCCAACCGCACGAAGCAGAGCAGCACAGCACACGGCCCCGTCGGCAATCTCGGGTCAAATCTCCTCCTCAAACTACATCGATTCTTCTTTTTCTGCAAAATGGAGCAAACAGATCGATTTGCCTTTCCTTTAATACAAGTGGGCCTGTGCAGGAGCTACATGGATGGAGCGCGACACAATGAGTCAGGTGACCTCACAATGAGTCAGGTGACCTCACAATGAGTCAGGTGACCTCCACAGACAGAACACCTGGAAGCATCACGAGTCTGGACGAACGGTCTCCAAATATCTCATCTTTAATCTACACAAGCATGTGTGTTTGATCATAATTGTGCTGTCTGTCTGTCTGTCTGTCTGTCTGTCTGTGTCTGTGTCTGTCTGTCTGTCTGTCTGTCTGTCTGTCTGTCTGTCTGTCTGTCTGTGTCTGTCTGTCTGTCTGTCTGTCTCTGTCTGTCTGTCTGTCTGTCTGTACGCAGTCAGTCATCTCCAGTATCTGTGGTTCTGGCTGTTGTTATCTTGGAAAATATAGGAATTCTGCTACAAATGTAAAGTGGGGAAAAAAGAAAAGTGATACTTTGTTAATATTGGAGGAACTGGGTGGACGTGTGAATGGAAGGAGGATGTTTATCGAAAGAAATGACATCAGAATTCTTATCACTAGCTTTTTTTTTATGCTGAAGAGGATGAGCTTGTGTATTAAAATCTGAATTTCAAGGCTCTACTTTTCCTTACAGGCATCTGTAAATAATCTGCTTCCGCCTCCTGCAACCAACTCGTTTCGTTCCGTGACTGTAATCTAATTAATAGAATAAAAAGCGTGTAGCTGGAAGTGTAGTTAAGAACTCCACTTTGTTCCATCTGTGCGGTGACGCGGCAGCTTTTCAGCACGGCGGACAGCGCTCGTGACGACCGTCGCTGCGGCGCAGCATCACGCGCCGTCCACGCCGCACTCGTCTTCGTTTAATCCAGCAAACGCCGCCCCCATCCTCCGGGGACCCCATCGCAAGACCACTTTAACACTCCTCCTCCTCCTCCCCCCCCCCCGCTCCTGCTGCTCATATCCTCCCCAGCAGCAGCAGCGCTGAGCACACGGCGCTCCAGCGCACCGCTCCCTCACGCAGACGCGCGGCAGCGAGCGGTAGGATGTGAGAACGCCTCAGGGGCTTCGCTCCGTGTGTCCGCAACTGGCTGCGGTTCCGCTCCTTCCGCTCACGAGCCTCGCATCATCCACAGTCGTGACGGGTCCTCGGTCTCCCCCCCCCCGTCTCCCCCGCTTCTCTTTAAGATTCCGCAGCTCCGAAGACGGCGCCGCCGCATCCTCCCCGCAGCTTCTTCTGAGGACAAAACCGTGACTGTGTCTTCTCCATCGAACAAGTGCAACCAAAGAGGAGTTTACAATGACAGCGACCAAGGAGCAGCCGAACCAGCGAGCCGGCCAGGCGCAGCAGGACGAGGTGGGCAACCGCGTTCTCCTCCGCTTCATTTGCGTGATTCTCTCACTTTATCCACGCGCACCAAGTAGATCCCTCTGGTGATCCCCTCTGGTGATCCCCTCTGGTGATCTCCTCTGCGTATGGGATAGTTTTAGGCTCTCGGGGCGCCGGAGGGGCATCTGCTCTCACTCCGGCGCGTTCGGACCGACGAGGGGGATTCAGGTTGCACGTGTGGTCACTGATCGGTGCATTTTGCGGATCAACGTGAATCCCCCCCCCCCCCCTCCCCGCGGCCGCGTTTGGGATTCAAGGGCGCGTTCCCCCGCACGTGCACACGCGGCGACCTCACAGGTGTTTTTCTCGTGGAACACCGCAAAGCCCCGCACCTTTCGTGCGCGTGCCCGTGCGCACGCAGGTGCAAATGATGGTTCCATCAAAGGTGGATGGAACTCGCTGTCATGACGTCATTGGTGTTATGACGTGTTCGAAGTCCACTGTATTTTTATGATGTTATACTGGGACAGAAGGGTAAACAGACTGGTTATACTGGGACAGAGAGGGTAAACAGACTGGTTATACTGGGACAGAGCGGGTAAACAGACTGGTTATACTGGGACAGAAGGGTAAAGAGACTGGTAATACTGGGACAGAGAGGGTAAACAGACTGGTTATACTGGGACAGAGAGGGTAAACAGACTGGTTATACTGGGACAGAGCGGGTAAACAGACTGGTAATACTGGGACAGAGAGGGCAAAGAGACTGGTTATACTGGGACAGAGAGGGTAAACAGACTGGTTATACTCGGACAGAATGGTAAAGAGACTGGTAATACTGGGACAGAGAGGGTAAAGAGACTGGTTATAGTGGGACAGAGAGGGTAAACAGTCTGGTTATACTGGGACAGAGCGGGTAAACAGACTGGTTATACTGGGACAGAGAGGGTAAACAGTCTGGTTATACTGGGACAGAGAGGGTAAACAGTCTGCTTATACTGGGACAGAGAGGGTAAACAGTCTGGTTATACTGGGACAGAGAGGGTAAACAGTCTGGTTATACTGGGACAGAGAGGGTAAACAGTCTGCTTATACTGGGACAGAGAGGGTAAACAGTCTGGTTATACTGGGACAGAATGGTAAAGAGACTGGTTATACTGGGACAGAGAGGGTAAACAGACTGGTTATACTGGGACAGAATGGTAAACAGACTGGTTATACTGGGACAGAATGGTAAACAGACTGGTTATACTGGGACAGAATGGTAAAGAGACTGGTTATACTGGGACAGAGCGGGTAAACAGTCTGGTTATACTCGGACAGAGAGGGTAAACAGACTGGTTATACTCGGACAGAGAGGGTAAACAGACTGGTTATACTCGGACAGAGAGGGTAAACAGACTGGTTATACTGGGACAGAGCGGGTAAACAGTCTGGTTATACTCGGACAGAGAGGGTAAACAGACTGGTTATACTGGGACAGAGCGGGTAAACAGTCTGGTTATACTCGGACAGAGAGGGTAAACAGACTGGTTATACTGGGACAGAAGGGTGAACAGACTGGTTATACTGGGACAGAAGGGTGAACAGACTGGTTATACTGGGACAGAAGGGTGAACAGGTTCGGGTCTCTCCCTCACTGCACTCGTCTCTGCTGCTCCTCCATTATTGATCGTCCTTCTATAAAGATCTGTTCTGCAGATCTTTTCTGTTAGAACCAAGAACAAACCAACAGATACAGATTTGAATCTGCTGGGAGACGTTGCCACAGATGCTCCTGGTTCCTGACTAATCACAAGCTGAAGGCCTCCTAGCAGGACTCAGCTCAGGTCCAATCGCGTCTCCTCTCGGCTCTCCCGCGGTCGGCCCGTTGACTCGATCATGTTCAGGTCACCGATTGGCTCGTCTGTTCAGATATTTTGGAGGAATTTCTCAGCTTTGTGGCCTCAGACAAACAGCTGTGTACATGTTTATTGGGGAGGGGAAGTTGTGGCCTGACATGTTCGTGTTTGCCAGCACCAGAAATTGTGCTGCGCCAGAATCTGAGCTACTTTCTGTCCCGACTGCGGCGACCCAGAATCTGCAGCTCTTTCCAGGCTCTTAACGGGGTTACTCTTCATCAAAGTTACATGAGCGTGCTGAGGGAGCTACAGAAAGGACAAAGCATGACAGCAGCTTTAAATAACATCTGCAGGAGGGAAGGGAGAAAAAAATGACCTGAAAGCACCACCATGCACGATTGGGCACCCTCTAGTGGCGAGAAAACAGGCTGAACGTACTGACTGCCTGTTCTGGTCGGCGTTGGGGAGGCTGCTGGGGCGTAGGAAAATTGTGATAAAACAATCTGAAATAAATAGTTTCATTATAAAATAAGGTGCCCCAGGATCTGAAATAAGGATTTCCAAATAAAAGTGCTTATGAAATAACAAAAAAATTACTGACTCGCACATGCGAGATGAGATTCTGCTACACAGAAATGAACGAGTGACCTGGCCGACGGCGCCCAGCGTGTCACTTTAACCAGCCAACTCTAACTGGGAGCACTGGTGTTCACACCAGCACAACGTGGTCAGTCCTGAAAAAGAGAGCCCAGATCAAACCAGCTCATTTGACATTGGCTCCTGTCAAGCTGTGCCGCTCGCCCCCGGAGCCAGACGTAATGAAGGCCGACTGAGAGGTGGCCTGAGCGGTGACCCCGGCCCATCCCCTTCGAGGGGGGGTGCTGGCAGGGTCCTTTGCCTTTGTTAATGGAGCCGTTCTTGTCTGTGCTCGGGACAAAAGGCGGGCGTGAGCAGACATAGATGAGCGCCTGATTGTGAGTAATAGCGGCGCTTCCACATGCTGTGAGCTGGCGCAGGAAACTGTAGCTCACGTTAATGGAGAAAAGGTCCAGACTGCTGCTGAGGGGGGGCGAGCAGAGGCGCTCCAAATGACCGGCTGCTTCTGCACACACGGCTGCTGTTATTTCAGGGAGGAGGAGATTATTACATTTAATTATTGATTAAAGATTACACCGAAGACGGGTGTTTACCGCTTTCCTTGTTAGATTAGGAAGAGTCAGGAACATAGTGTGTGTCTATTTGGAGCTGTTGGATTTAATGTACTCACAGTTTCTGATGCCAAAAACAGGAGAAGATTATTTACAAAAGCACATTTAGCAAAGCAGCGACGCTAACAGATAATATGGTGCAGCTTCCTCTAATGGTCCCTTTTATTCCTCCTCCAGTTTGCACCTTTTCCTCCCATCACCAGCTGCTCAGACTGGTGAAAGAGCGCCGACGCCCTTGTTGCCAGGGCAATTATGTCGAGAGAAACAGGAGGAACCCTCATTTACACACAGTCGCCTCCACCACGTCTGCACCCGCCATTAATCATCACGATGTTCCGTCATCACAAAACACAGCCATGAAATGATCAAACACGCACGTTTGTCTCCCTGAGAGGAGTAACGCTTCAAGGTTTGGCCTTGAACTGGTCCAGCTGGGAAGTTAGACTGGTTTATGCTGGCAGAAGAGGAAAGATGCTGTCTTCAGGTCCTCCAAGCCGTGATGTCGGAGCAGAGGGGATCAGCAGGAACTCCATGTTTGCTACCTCACAACTTCTTCCCATCTCGCTTTTTCCGCATCAGCTCACATTAAAGCAGCTGAAATTGTAGCAATCAGAGATTTGACTCAAACTGTGGAGAGCAGGTTTGTTCTGAACGGCTGCTCCCAGCAGGAGTCACTTTATCCTGGATATCATCTGCTTCAGTGTTGCTCAACATCCAGGAGACACGTTAATCCATGTTAATCAGCAATAATCTGGATGAAAGTGGCAGCATCTTTTTCCTCATTTCGCTCTGGAACTGAAACATTCCAGGTTTTAACAGAAGAATTCACTCCCGATTCTTTCACTTCCACAAGTTTCCTGACGGCTGAATTGAGGCAGCCGATTAGGATTCAGGATGCAAACCCACGCGTGTGGAATAAGGTCATCCCGACAAACCTCCTCACCACATCTGCCCTCGTCTCTGTGTGGATGCTGCAGGCGCTCAAACGCAGGCGGCGTTTGAAAATGCCACAAATGTGCTTACTCACCATTCCGAGGGATTCTTCATTTAGCAGGAACATGCAGCCGTGTGTTCTGCATCCTCATTAAGAGGAGAACAAGCGGCTCCAGGCCCAGAAGGGCGTCTGCATTAGTCAGGACCGCAGGCGCACGGACACGGACGTGATAACGGCCGTAATCCTGATGGAGCGCCGCCACTCTTTTTCCGTCTGGCTGCTGATTCACGGTCGTGACCTTCGTGTCTCCCGCTTTTCTCCACACGTCCCGAGGCATCCTGCGCCCCCGAATTACCCCACGCTGACACGTCTCCTCTCCCAGGAAGGATTAGAAGGCAATTACAAAGTTTGCGTGATCAGCTGCGGCACCGACGGCGGACAGGCGGCAGTCACACCCGAGATAACGGAAAAGGGGATGAGGATAAAAGAGAGGAGGTTCCTGCGTGTTCAGATAACCGAAGGCCGCTGGAAGAGCTGACAAAAACCCTCCGCGCGTCGTAATCCAAGCAGATTTGATGGACGTTGTGGAAAAAAACCCCGCTGAAAGTCCATCAGGATGATGCCAAGCTAGCAGCATAAAAGAGAGATTAGAGGAGGAAAGCATGAAAGCAGAAATGTTCTTGATGGAGGAGCCTTGTGGTCAGTCTAATCATCTAATCCTGATTGGATTATTACACATGGTCGACTCTGTTAATGTCGGCCTCATCAATATTGACACGCTCGGCCCGGCCAGGCCTTTCCTCACTTCATCGGCTCAGCTCGGATGAAGCGCAGGAGTGTTCCTGGCACACGGCCTCTGGGAGCGACGTAGAGCAGCGGCAGATGGATCGGACCGCTGGGAAAAGACCGTCCAGACGCGTCTGAAGGGGCTGAAATACGACGTCTGATGAAGGGCGCCGCGGTGATCGGCGACCTCTGCGTACGCCGCTGATCAGGGATCAGCTTACAGAGATTTGTCAGCCAGAGAATTTTGGTTTTGCTAACTTGGCCAACAAGAGATTGGATAGAGTTCCGTCACACAAGCTGATGGTTTTCCGTGATTTTTCCACAAGCCCGGTTCTGTCGGATTGGGGGGTGGCGGCGTCAGCTCACTGGTGGGGATCTGCATTTCTGCAGGGAATCTTGATGGCGGCGTTTTGGCCGCCAGCGCTGGCGTTTTGGCGGCTCAGTCACGGTGGACGAAGGCCGCTGTCACATTTTGCCGGCTTATTGCGGCTGAAGTTGCCATTTTACCTGTCGGGATCTCGCTGACATTCCGAGACGTCGTTAACTCCACTCACGTCTCTGCCCTGAAAGTGGCGCTTTTATTTTTCTTCCCGAGCGATGCTCCATCGCCGCCGTCTTACTCCCAGCACGCAAATATGGGAGATATGGAAAAGTGATGTTGATTCTTTCAGATGGAGCTTTCTGCTGGATAAAATGTGTTTGGCTGGCTGCATGCTGGAAAGCTGCTGATTATGTATGAGGACCTCGGGCAAGTCCATCCCATAAACCTGAAACGTTCCATTTTCCCTTTTCTCTCTTTTTTCACTTCCTATATGGGGTAAATCCTGATGAGTCCCCAGTTTTCCGCAGGGTTAAAGTCTGTAGAACATTCCAGAACATGGAAACTGCTCAATAATCTAACCTGGAATCTTTTGGGCTATTTGGAACGTTAGTGATGCGTTCAGGTACCCTGGAGTGGCGTCATTTACATCATTTCCTAGTTTCAGCAGCTGATCAGTCAGAGCTGCCACACGGTGACAGAGGTGTGATTCCTCCGATGGTTTCACCTGTCTGATGCTTTGATGACTTCTTTGATGAGGTGAGAGGAGGCGTCGGCTGCTGGTGCCTGTGAAACAACATCGGGGAAGCAAATTCCCACGATGGACCCTTAAAATGCAGCCAGTACTCATGGCCTAGCTTAGCATAGCATAGATTTTTCCCCTTTTTTGCACCACTCATCACATCACATCAAAATGTCGCCTGTCACCTGGCTACAGGGATAGACTCCGCCCACCTCCACAACCCTGGTTAAGAACAAGTGGAGGTTAACCGGAGGAGGACGTCCATATTATGCATGAGCACGAAGTGTGTAAGCTTCCACACACGCACACACACACACACACACGCACGCGTGTCCTCTAGCCTGAGCTGAGGAACAACATCCTGACCACATCTGCGCCTGCCGAGACAGGAAATGATGTATCAGTGTTTAATTCATGAGATGTGTATCGCGATAGTCCCCTGCAGCTCCAGACTTTTCTCTTCCACCACTCTCCTTCCCTCTCCACCTCTCTACTTTCACTTTTATTGCTCAGAGCCCGCTGGGACCTCCGCTGTCTTTCTGGAGATGTGACACGGTGCCTCTCAACCACACAAAGACAATTTCCTGTGTCCCACAGATGCGTTCGGCTCCATATTGATGAGTTTTGGAGGCCGATTGTCTTTCAAGGCTTATTTCTCTGGATGACTGTTTGCTGAATGAGGAGGAAGCTCATGTGGAGTCTGCTACTTTAGCGGAGGTCGTTAACTCACTTCACTCGCTTTCAGATACTCGGAGGGGAAATCCGACTTAAATATATAACAGATATAAAAATATCTCCCATCCTTTTTGCTGTCTGTATTTCATAAAATCAAGCGTTGGCCTTGTTTTGTGCATTCTGAAGGTCAGAAAGTCGTAACGTTCAAACATCTCGAGGCATATTCAAAACCCAAGAATGATTTCAAATTAGCCAGTCTGTTGCCATGGTTGCCATGGTTCCCATGTTCAGTTTGTTTTCCTGGTGTGTTAACAAGAACATGTTCTCTGTTGGACATCATTTGGAGTTTAAGGAAAGAAAACATGTTTTGATTGCAACAGTTTCTCTCTGTTATTCTGTATTTATAGATGCTAAACCTGAGGTTATGTTCAAACCACGGATGCCTGGATTTGTTAGATCAGGACTGGACTTTTCTGGGTGAACATTGAAGTCAGAGTGGATTAATAAGTCGTGTGTGAACGTGCACCTTTACTCCAGGAGCTGCTGGTGTTCCCCAACGACATGCGGGTTTAACGTGGCTGTCAGAGAGGCGGCGGCATCAGATCAGACACGTGTGAAACACCGAATAAATCCTGTTTTGTCGGCAACCTTGAGTGTGAGCGAAGGAAGGTGAACTTTCTGTGTTTCTGCATCTAAGCCATGTTTCACTTCCTGTCAGGATGTGAAGGTGAACTTGCTTCCTTGTTTAATCTCAGCGTTGGTAACGATGCGGCGCTGTCGCTGGCGTGCGGGTCAGCTACCCCGTGTATCTGAAACCAATACGACAGCGACGGTGACTAATTGAGAATAATCTCGTGAGGACTAAAGGCCTCTGCTAGCATCCTCGGGGGTAACTGCACTAATGCTAAATACAATAAGATGACACTGTAGCTGAGCTTTTCCAATTAGCTTGTCGATCAATGTGAGATGCTAAGCCTCGCGACCCCGGCACATCGACAGCGGATGCACGGAGGCCGGGCAAATATTTTCACGGGTAAACAACAATAAGATGTTACAGATGGCACCATTTCCTCCTCCCTAATCTCCAACCTGCTGAAACGCTGCTCATCATTTGTCAAGGTCAGAGTCCAAACCTGGGGGAGCTCACAGCTCTATAAATAGCCCGGAAGAGCGGCGGCGGCGTGCTGCCAGTACGCCAGCCAGCCCGGGAACGAGCTTATTAGCAGGGGTTTGATGAAGACGACGGGGGTCGTTGGTTTGATATGTATTTCAAAATAAAAGCTGGATATTTAACATGAAACACACAGTACTGAGGGTTTGTTGCTAATTGTCAGGTATCATTGATGCTATTGAGCTGAGACAGTTCAGCAATATCACTTTATTAACCTTTAATTCATGTTGTTTATTAATGTATTCAGATAGAAACCAGAGCCTGAGTTAATCTCATCATGTCAGCCATTAATTATTGATGTTAAACATATATTAAAATGCTCACTACATGCTTTATATTAATCTGGTAAGAGTCTTATGGCTTTATTTAAATGGGTTTTTCCAGCTTTGTGCTGGTGATTGTCATTTTAAATAAACAGAAAAAAGGTAAAAATGACCCTGAGAAGTCTGAATGTTGTCTAAACTTTAGCGTGTTCAGCTGCTAACGGAGAATAAACCGAGCTTTAAATGGCGTCCTCCTCTCCCTTTAACAATGAAAGCTCTTTTTGGTGCACGTCAGGCTGTTTTCGCTCCGCTTTCTTTGGCTTTCTCACTAGTTCAAAGACAGATGATGTGATTACAGCAAACAGCTTCTCTTCGCTTACGGCTAAAAGTAAATGTCCACCCAGGGACCGTTCGCCGGCGTCGGGGGAGTTCCCCTCCAATCGTCTGCATTACTGAGCGATGACCCAGATGCCTTCCAGGCATTGATTATCGGGAATAACCTGGAATCATCCGACCGTCCCGAGGAAACTGCAGGAAAACTGCAGGAAAAGTGCCGTTAGCTCCACCATTGCTCCAACAACAAATGTTCCTGGTATTTTCTGTGGCCTCGTTAAGTCAATGAATAATTGATTGTATTGATTGAGTTTGATGGGGTTTGCTCCTCAGGGACGGGCAGGTTCAATTACAGTCCATTTAATTACACAGAGCTTCTAATCACTGTCTTGGCTGACTTGTGCAGTGATGGAAGTACAAGGAGGGTCAGAGGGGAGACGGAAGGGCTGGGACGTCTGTCCAGGGATGAAGGTCCCCGGTCTGCTGTCATCTCATCCCTCATCGCCCCACTGTTCGTTACCACACCGGAAAAAGAGCCTGTCTCAGGTTCAGGAGGTGACACGTTGTCCTGTTCTCCATCCCACCACGAACAGGAAATGCAGAACTTTGTTTTGGCTTAAAAAAACATCCATAAAGTGTGTTTGAATGAAGGTATCCTGAAGATCGACGGAACCTTGAAGCTTCGGGGGCATAAAGGTTTCTCTTCTGTTCATGAACACGCTAACAGCAGCGCAGGAAGGTGGGCTGACATCTGCTGCGTGTTGATGTTTTCTCTGAGTGGAATCATCATCATCATCATCGTCATCATCATCATAGCAGTGGGCCTCATTAAACGGCGTCAGTGGCAGCGTTGGCGACGCTCGGCGGCCCGTTCCTCTGAACCTTCTCACACGCTTTGACTGAAACGTTGCCTTCAGCTTCTTGGATGTGCGGCTGTGGTCTGTCCGGGCTTCAGACTGGGTTCCAGAGCCCCTGCTGGGCTTTACTGGTCCTCCAACACTGTTTCTCTATAATTACACGTGTAAGTATAAATAAATTTGCAGCTCTTTTTTATAAAGATGAATTTTAATTCTGTTGAATTGGCTGCAGAAGAGCCTGATTAAACGGGCCTCCTGCTCCAACTCCTGGCTGCTTCAGCCTGCAAAGATTTCTAGATCAATTTGCCCCCTCTAATGACGTCCGTGAGGTTCGCCTCCGGTTCCTCCTGCTTGGCTAAACGTTGACCGAGCGCTCGACGCTACGCTGCCTCCATATTAATCCCCTTAATGGACGAACTCGCTGGGCACAAAATCTCCGAGTGTTTTTTATCGCTCATAACTGAGTTAATTTATTGATGATGACTGAAAAGTGGCAAAAGAGCAAATGAAATGATGGTGAAAGCGACGCAGACAGAATCTCTGGCAAAGTTCACAAGTTCTGAAAGAAGATCAAGTAGACCAACAAAGAAGAGTCCACTTTATCTGTCGTCATGGTGATGGCGAAGCTGAAATAAAAGCAGGAAGATCCTGATTCAGCCCACTGAATAGATGAAATGTTTTCAGTTCCAATTGTTCACAGTATTTGATGTTTTATGTAGTTTTAAAGTCAATTAAATTTTATAAAGGATTTCAGCCCCATCCTTGAATCTTTTTGTCATTATTCATCAAAGTAATTCTTTTCTTTATTCAGAATTCTGCTCTATATTAATAAAGAGACTAGAATATAGTCAAAGTCTTTGTTCCAAAGGGGTTTTATAGAAAACAATGTCTCCTTTTGAACTGAAGAGTTCAACCAAAAGGGCTTCGAGTTATTGGGAGCTGAGTTTCCTTTTGCGGGAAAACAGAATTTGAGAACAATAATATGGATTTTATTGGGCCTTATCTGTCTGCATTGAAGTGGTTCCATCGAACTGGATGTTTTCCATCCAGGAGACCCTGAAACAGGCTCCTCGCAGCCACATGGCTCTCGGCTGAACGTTGCTTTGGGCTCTCAGACCTGAAAGAACCTTCCGACTCTCACAGGTGACGACATTCCTGCCATTATCTGAAAAATTTCAACGGCATTAAGTCTGTTTTAGTGCCATCTTTGTCTTTGTGAAATCATTTTTCTCCCCTGCAGCTAATCAAGGATTAATGGCAGCTCAGTGGCTAGTAATCAGTGTATATCACCCGCAGGGTATTGTGGGTAATTGAGGCCAGTAGGAGCTTTGGTGAGAGGAAATTTATGGAGTGCCTTATCAGAGGCAGCAGATGTGGAGCCGAAGCCAGTTTAGGATCCTTTAATACTGGACTTGAGGATGATGTTGTGGCTGAAAGAAGCTTCACAAGCACTCGGGCCTGGATGGCTTTTTCACCACAGATGATATCACACACGGCGTCCTCCACGGACACTCGCGGCTCTGACTGTCCAGCCGAGTCTTTGAATGCAAATGCCCGCCGCTGCCCTTATCTGTAAAAGCTGTGGCGGCTGGTCCGCCTCAGAGGTCGTAGCGCACCACATCCGGCTCAGCGGCAGACGGAGCCGCCCCTCGGCCCTGCGGAGCGTGCGTTTCTCCCGGGTCAGGGGGTGAGATTAGACGGCTGCCGAGGCGTCAACGGCGGTTGAACCCACAAACACTTTGTCCAGTTTCCCAGCGCAGGGGTCAATGTCGCAGACGGTTTCACTTTTCACGCTTTTGAAAGCATTGGACTGATTTTCCTTCAGTAAAAGTCGTAAACATGGAAGCAACGGGATGCAGGAATGATCCGCCTCCGACCGACGAGGCTTTGGATTACAGCCACCATGTCTTCGTATCGCTAATGCTTTCGGGGAACTCTCTCCATCAGTAACCTGCCTCTTAACTGACACGGTGGTTCTCGCTATTCTCTTCATTTAATTATTATTTCATTTATTTGTTTCATGGTTGTTTGCATTTCATTAGATGGGTATCTAATATCGATCCGTTCTTTTTGCCCTTTAACGCCAATAACGAAATGCACATCTAGTATCTGAGGTGCGCTGCGTTGGATCCACCAGCAGGTTTAACTGCCAGTAAAGTAAATGTTTTAAATGGTAAAATGAGATGTTTCTGCTGAAGCTCTCTACCCCCCTGGAGGATGACCTGGGCCGTGCCTGCTGGATTACGATGCCAACGTTACTGGTGACGTTTCCACAGGAGTCTGACCTGATCTGCTCTGTCTGTAGGACCTGGGCGGGGTGAGTCCACCTCAGAGGAACTGGAAAGGCATCGCCATCGCTCTGCTGGTCATCTTGGTGGTCTGCTCCCTCATCACCATGTCCGTCATCCTGCTCACTCCAGGTAAGACTGGGAATTGTTGGATCGCAATACCTCTCGTGTGTAGCTGCTAATCCGCGTGTTCTTTGAATGAAGACTTCAAGAAGAAAAATGCCAATTTCAAAATGTATTTAGCAATAGAACCAATTCAAGATACAAATATTACAGAGCTCCGGGCCAGTTCATAACCCTACAATAACAGAGTCCATTGCCAGGGCATGAAGTCTGACCACCTAACTATCCCTTGGCCCAGTCTTTTATAGAAACACGAATGCAAATTATCAATGCTCATTCAGTCCAATCCAATCCTTCTGCTTGGATGACCTCGTCCTCTTCTTCCAGTCCCCTTTGGTGTTGATACAGTCCTTCTTCTCCATTATCTTCCCAGGTGGCCAGATCAAAGTTCCCATTCTTCATGCAAATAAGCTCATCAACCCCACCCTGATGTCCCGTGTTATAATGGGTGTTTAACACCTCCAGCCTGACTGGCTCCGAGATTACAATGGTCTAAACAACAATCCTGTCAAAGGAATGTCTCTCATCTTTATTACACTTGCTAAAGATTCTACCATACCTAACTTCTAAAGTACTTCTAAGAGAAGACAGGAACATATGGTAGAACATATAGTAACAAGATAAAGACAGTTCTCTTCAGAATCTTTCCTGCTCTGAAAACCCAGCATTCCCAGCTTGATGCGAGCGTCAGCTCATCTCGCCAGTTTCCTGCTGGTGACGGTGGAGCGTTCAGCATCTGCAAACCTGGCACAGCCTGAAATGAAACCTTCACTGACACATGAAACATCTTAGTCTCTTACACTCTACAAACCTGTTCACAAGAAAAGCCTCCTCACGTCCTCCCGACGTGAAATCATGGCGCTGCTCTTGCGGCGACACCTCCCCGTGGGGAATTCCACGCTTGGTTAGACTTTCATTGCCTCCATAAACAAACGTGCTGTGTGGAGTTATCAAGGAAAGCCAATATGGCTGACATTCAAAACGACTTGGCCCCCCGTTCAGCTCACAATCAGCAGCTGTCCCTTTCACACACAGCTGACAGTCGGCAAAGAGCACATTTTCCTCTGGCTCAAGTCGGAACATTTTATAATTAAAGCTGGAGACTTCCAGGGGCGGCAGCTGCTACAGCTGGAGGATCTTTGCCAGTTATGATCATGATAACGAACATATAAAATGTCACGGAGCCTTTGTGTGCACAGTGGTCTTACGTTAAAACCAGCCTGGAAGGATACTCGCATGGCCATTTCTTTCTGATCCAGCTTCTGATAGTGTGAAGATAACCTTGATTTGTCCGGCATGTTCTCATGCATTCTGACCAGTATGGTGGTTGCTTCCACCCTGGATGGACTCTAGGTCATGTGATCTAGATGGAGCTCGCCATACTCCGTTATATCCAACGTCATGCAGCGTTTTGGTCACTCTGCTTATGCAGAAGACAGCCGTTAATGTTCACTATAGGCAGATTTCCACCTTCGGGATCCCCTCACATGGTTTTAGCCTTCGCCGCAGGCAGCAGATGCTAATGTAACGGCAGTCTTCTGACTTGATTTTAAGAGGTGACTTGGTGATTTTGAAGTGGCGAAAACATAAAAATTGTAGCAGTGGAAGTGAATTTCAGGGTCTGCTTGCGTGCCAGATTGATTTTGCCCGCTCAGGGTGTGTGTGTGTGTGTGTGTGTGTGTGTGTGTGTGTGTGTGTGTGTGTGTGTGTGTGTGTGTGTGTGTGTGTGTGTGGCAGGGTTGGAGGGCTGCGCTCTCATGTTGTTCTCATGTTTGATGGGCGTGTTTTTTGATGTGTTTTTGTTGGAGCTGACAACCAAGCTGGAAGCGACACCAAGCTGACCGTTGAGGATCTGTTCAAGCCTGAGTTCAAAGTCCACGACCCGGAGGCCAAATGGATCAACGGTGAGTAAAACCACAACCTCCAAGTTGCCCGAAGGAGACTCCACATAGTCGTTTCTATCAGGTATCTATCTGAGATAAAGATTCTGAGAAAAGAAGTGTCAGCTTTAGCTAGCGACGCTAATATGGACAAATGTTGTGTTTACTAACTTGCCTGGTGTTCCGCTGATCATTGTGTCTATTTCAAGACGCACCTAACAAATTCTAAGCTGCATCTTTTTAGGTTTTAATTATGTGTTTGTTAAATGATCCGTCAGCGTCGCCGGTAGCCTCCTCAGCCTGGCAGTCCACTAAAATAACATTGGCACGCCGCGTTAGCCTTGATGACGTTTCAAAAGTGGCCCTAATGATGCTTGTTTTCCAGATAGAACTGTCACAGCCTTTATTTCTCACAGGCTCTGCAGAGACGGCGGCACGCTCACTTTTACCTCTTGAATTATTCATCAGGTTGAGTGACAGCCAGTTAAACTGCCTGCATTTCCCTTCAACCACTCGGTGCACGTATTTCCACAAAACACACCTTGAATCTCACTTGACACGAGCGACATTTCAACGTGCGCGCTCTTGCAACGGCAGTCAGCTGTTGTGCTTTTGTCTCGCCTCTCAGCCGTCTCTGCTGTTTGGTAATCAGGCAGTTTTAAACAAGGCTTCCGTGTTTGACAGTCCGAACCCTCCGTGTCAGGTAAACTCAGGTGTTCCGGCTCACTCCCCTCCTCCTTATTTACATCGTGTTGATTCCTCATTTGCTGTAAGCGGTTCATATCTTGTGCCTGGAAGGCTTTGGTTGGAAATCAACCTCACCAAGTGGAGTGCGAAACAATCTGATTATGGTTTGCTGTGGGGGGGAGATAAGGATACCTCGGAGAGGAGAGGATGGATGCTCTCCTTCTGTCCGCGCTCTTGCAGATTGGTGTGTTTGTTTTGCCTTTTCTCTCTTCTGCCCATCAACCGAGCGACTCTCGCTCCAGCGCCTGAGGGCGAGAACAGCAGTCAGGGCCTTTTTGTCCATCAATATTTCATTGCCGGGTGACATTTTTCCACTATCTTCCCAACGCTTTCTCATTCCACAGAGCTGACCTGAGGCGAGAGGGAGCGAGCGCTGCTGTCGCGCAGTGAGCCAGTCAGCAAAGTCCGATTTGCAGGACGGTTTGTGGATAAATGGGGCAAAATAAACCCCAGACAAATGGGAGAAGATAACGGACGGGCGAGAGAAAAGATTGATCACTTGGATTTGGAGCAACAATGAGATTGTTTTCCCCCAGAGGGAGCTTTGAAGGGTTTGAGTCTTTCATCTGTGGCAACATTAAAGATAATCTGAGCGGGTATATCATGAGATCTGGTGCATGAAGCCACACTGGGCCAGCAAACCTTGCAACTCCTTCTGATTAGATAAGAGATTCATCCTCCTCATCCCTGCTGAGAGGCCTGCAGAGTAACATCTCATGCTCCAAAATAAGGGCGGCTAAAGGCCAAGCGACTCTTTAAATCTGGCCGTAGCGGATATTCCAGAGTGTTTCTCCTCATGACGCGCTCATGTGCGACTGATCGTCCTTCTTTTGGTGGAAAACTCTTCAAAGATTTGATGTAATCGAATGAACTTTTTGGCAGGTTAAATATTCAGAGCAGAACAGCAGAACTGCAGTGTGAGATCAGATCCTGGAGGAGACGGACGTGCAGCACCACCGAGAAATGTCGGGGCAGTTTAAAGGAGGCCAGGGAAAAAAAAAAACAGATTCTGGGGCAGTTTGGTAGCAAATCGATGGTCTTTCCTCACTGCTGCAGGGAAAACAGCAGAACTCTGCTCGTTATTCAAACACTGGTTGGAATCCTGTTAATGAGAGGGATCACACATCCAACCAGTTTCTGGGATTTCATCCCAGAGGAACGTTTCGACATCTATTTGATTTCTATTTTATTGTTACCTGGCGATCGAGACCCAGGAGAACAATCCCTCTTCTTGGCTAGAAACCCGTTTTCATAAAGGAAACAAAAATCCAGGCTGGCAACAGCACGAGTGGACCAATTGGAGTGAAGACTGCAGGGACCAAGTCTAAATGTGGACGTGTCACCGTGAAATGTACATTAAGGGGATAATGATACTCTGAGGTCGGAGCCCAGATGGTGTTCGCAGAACAGCCGCTTCCTCCTTTGCATCAGAAGGAGTCAACAGAGACGCTTCAGACACCTGCTGAGTTGTTCTGCCGGATGCTGGTCTTTCAGGCATACCCAGATGGGGAGAGACCCAGCTCGGGACCAGAACTGTGTGAATTTGAGCGATGAAGGATGGGAGAGTGGCGGCTTGTGCTTGCTGCAGGTGATCGAAATTTACAGGAGGTCATTAAACGCCTCATAATGCAAACGCACTAGAACCTTTGATGATTTCAGCTTCTGAATCCTGTCGAGTTGTTTTCGGGTGTTCCAACCGTGTTTTGGTTGATACCATTGAGGACTTGTTTCACAGCAGCGACTCGCTCGTGGATGCTGTCAGGAGGAGGCGCTACCTTATGTCTGATTTTTCAGGCTTCATTGTTTGACAGGACGTTCTAAAACAGGATGTTGCCTGACATTTCTGCAGTATCACATTAAATCCATTGTCATTCTGCTGTGAAGATGCTATTGATGAAGATCCCCACTGAGATTGCAGCCAGACATCTGGATAATGTCAGGCAGTAAACAACCCCCCCGGTCTCCTCCAGCTGCCGGCTGTCCCGGCCTTTCTCTTTTTTCACACTGATGCACGTGATTAGCAAAGTCACGTTTGGCTGCAGCTACGTTAGCAGCCGCCCTCTCGTACTGGCCTCCGCTCTTCTGTCATTGACAGTCTGGGGAGAGACGCCATCGTGTTGTACAGCCGAGCCTGCAGGAAACAACGCAGCAGTTGAGCTCCCCTCACCAGAAGCTCCTCACCTTAGTAGACAGCTGCGAGGCTCTGGAACATTTCGTAATATCGCTTTTTGAGAAAATGCACCTTGAAATTCCAACCAGCAGCAGTGCAGCGACTGACCTTAACACATAAGTGAAGACGTAAACATGGTGCTGTAGCTTTTATTTGTTGCCTTCAGGTGAAGTCAGACTGAGACTGAGATGGTTGCATGTGGAAGCTCCGAGTGGATGAGACAGGAGATGAGGATGTGGATTCTCTGGAGACGGAGTCAATCAAAGCAAACACGGCTGTATTTCAAGTTGAGCCGAAAGAACGTGGAGATTTCTGCAGGCTGTGCGACTCAAGTTCAAAAGAAGAAAGTTGAAGCAAATGTCTAAATAGCTAAAAGTTTTACTGGAGTTTGACAAGACAGGAATCCAAATGTCCTTAAAGTTTTATAAACTTGGAATTTGGGGTTTTAGGCTCCTATTCTAGTTACTCTTGAAGATGAGTAGGAACAAGTGGAAGAAAGGTAAAAATGACCTGTCTTTCCTGAAGCGACCTGCGGGGGCGCTGCATACGCCTCCACCTGTTGTGGGTGGTTCATATATAAGCAAACATTTCAACAGTGATTGATGAGAAACTCAGGGCTCTCATTCTAATCATCGCTCACCTCAGTAAATGGCCAGCTCTCCTGTAATCTCTCTAAATCCATTACTGAGCCTTTAGCAGTCAATATTGTTTACCTCCTACAAATTACCATTCCACTTTGTTTGATCAGCCGCTGCTGCCGTCAATTCTCTCGGTTCACTTCAATCACATTCATCTTATTTATTAGCTGCTTTGTGACAGGTCCATAAATCCGCCTCTGCTGTGTGACTTCATTTGTTCCCACGCGCTTTCTGAAAAAAGCTCCATTTATTTCCAGTGTTCTGCTTAATTAAAGCCAGATTTCACATCAAGTTTCTCTTTAGTAAATGAGAACAAAGAAATCTGAAGCTGAATTAAAGCTAATTGTTTTTGTTTTGACTATTTTCCAAGCAAAATTGGCTTTTAATGAGATCCAGTAACGACTCGGTATTTGGATGGAGATTGCAGATGAATTGAGTCACATTGGTCCTGATTCTGGTGCAGAAACCCCCCCCCCCCCCCATCCTGATCTGGTATGATCCCGATAGGCTTTCCTCTGGTATGTGGCTGACGCCTTTGATGGTAAAGCCGACCTCTTCAGACTCGCTACAGCGAGCGTGTTTTTTAAAGAGCCGCAGCCTTCGCGCTTCCCGCCTGATCCATGTTGGTTCCGGACGTCCTCTTGAGTTACAGTAAAAACCGACCCTGAGCTTCTTTTCATTTTCCATAATTACCCACATAAGTGTGCCAGCTAATCTCTGCTCGGGTGTGAAAGGAATAAAGGATCTCGCGTGTCGCCATCAGCCGCCATCGATCTGTGAAGTGGTTTCCAGCGTCTGGATCAGTAGCTGGAAAACACGGCTGTGAAGGAATAAATGGCGTCCTTTTCATGCTGCCTGTGCGCTCGCGTGCCTCTGCAGCAGCCTTCTCGGGGCTTCATTAGCAAACGCACGCTCCACTGCCTTCTATTAATTAACATTAAAGGCGTTCTGATCCTGGCTCGTTGGGTAGAGCGTGTTTGTGTGGACGTGCACACGTGCGTTGCCCCCTGAGGACGAAGATGACGCTGAGTGTACGAGTGCACGCTCGGAGGAATCCCTCTGCCAGGCCTTGCTGCCACTTCACGCTGGTCAGCCTGTTGTTACAGCTCCTGGCGCTTCCGTGATGGCGGTTCTGAGGAAGGAGGAGCCGATTAAGGAGGAGAGATTGAATCCTCCCCTCCGTCGCTGCAGCGGACGTCAGATAGGGATGCAGCCGTTAATACCGTCGTTAGGATTCAACCCATTTGTCCTCCCGGAGCCTGGAAGCCCGGATGTTTTCCATCTTTACATAATGGCCTGCTGGAGGAGAAAAGGGGGTCCAGGATCCGTTGCATCACACAGCATCGACCTGAGGCCGGTGCTGGCGTGCAGCTGAACAAATATTCCTCCCCACACAGAGACCCATTAGTGTCACTGGTCTGCGTGAGGAGCCCCCCCCCCCCCCCCCCGCTCTTTTTAATAAAGGAGCTTCACACGTGCTGGCTGACAGCTGTCAACAGGCACTAACTCATATACGGTGACATTGTCATGGAAACATGTCAATGGGGGGCGTTGTGATGCGGATAGACGACCTACGGGACCTCGGTTTATTGGCCCGTCTGGATTTGTGTGAATTACAGGATAAAACATGTCAGATGTATGTTTTTGCTCTGTATTGTGTAAATGTCACCCTTGATTAAGTCGTCCTTCCAGGCTGCCGCCATCTTCTCTTTAAAATGTGGCAGCTTCTCATTTGGGAATGTGGACGCACAGGAGCGGGTTAGTTTTCCAGTTTATGCTTTATGATCTGGAATGAGCGGGATGCTGTCAGAGAGAGCGTGCACGCCGCTGATCCCTTTTAGATGTTAGACGGGAAGAGCAGAAGAAAGGAAGGAGCAGTAGCATTCACTGGTCTTTAGCTTTAGGGTTCATCCAGCGCACTCACCTGGTTATCAGCTGGATCATCAGAAACAGCTCGTTTCAGCCTCATTAATCGGAACTATGATGAGGTGAAACCTGCCAGAATGAGTGTGGCGGCGGCCCTTTGTTGATATTCTAGTTAAAGAGGTATCGATTGTCTTCAGGCTCCTCCTGAGGTGGAGACAGAGGTGTACAGGAGGGGGGTGGGGAGACCTGCAGTCAGCTTTGACCCTAATCTCAGGCTACGTGCAGAAAACGATGCCTCTGGAGGATCTGGGCCTCGCGAATGCTTCAGTCATTATACGGTTGGATGTGATCATCTCAGTTTTCCCCTCCGCATTTGCTGCCTCCGATTAACCAGGAGGGAATGTTGGAGTGAAATACAGGTTTAATATTCCTGCGATTGCAGATGCATTAGAAATAAAATGTCATTTTCCTCTGAATGCTAAATAAGCTGGAAGGGAATAAATTTGCCACATCTTCCATCCTTTCACGCAGTATTTGAAGATAATGACCATGTTTATTCACCGCGTGACACAAATCTTCCACCGCGAGACTCAGATACTCTCATCTGAGCTGGATTTGTGCCTGCAGAGGTCTGTTCAGATTCCTCTGCAGTGAGAGTCCTCCTCAGCCAGAGCCGGTGCTGCTGCTCCCCTGGGTTATTCAGGCCCGGGCATCACGGAGTGACATTCATATCACATCCCTAACCTGCACCACCCCGCCACAGGGCTGTGACATTTCACTTCATTAAGTCCTCAGTACATCTGACGGTCCCTCTCAGATTCGGGGCCACGTGTGAAATGAGGATGGCTGATGTTGAATTAAACATGGTGGGTTTAAATATAGACTTTGTGGGACAGAAGAGCCACTATAGTGTCTCATTGCGCAACCACCTCACATCCCCTGACATCACCAGCAACTGGCGGCCGATGGCTGCATATTTTAGATGTTTCCCTTCTTTGAAAACAAAAAAGAAACACCTCCAACACTCACCTACGTGCACACACACGTGCGATAATTTAGTGATATTGAGATATTTTAAACAGAAATGAAGATTTGTTGCAGTTTTCAGGCTGAAGAACAGAACAGTTTCTGCACAGAAGATGTAAATTAAGAGTAAAAGTGGGCTCCTGGAGTGTGTGTGTGTGTGCGTGTGCGTGTGCGTGTGTGTGTGTGTGTGTGTGTGTGTGTGTGTGTGTGTGTGTGTGAGACCAGGATCTAGTATTTCAAAACAATTCAAAGGATCATATATTTTTCAGGCTTTTCCTAAACGTCTCACAGATTTGTGACCTGGTCATTTATTTTTTACTTTATTTATTTTAACCTTCACATTTGTGCGGAAAAGCAAATCAAAGCCGGTCGTGTCCGACTCCCCCGTCAAGTGTTCAATGACAGGAAATGAATGAGATGGGAGGATGAGAGGCTGCTCTTTAAATCCCAGAACAATTCTGAAGTAGTCGGTGGCTGAAGGGTTGTGGCTGCACACACACACACACACACACACACACACACACACACACTCACACACACACACACACACACACTCACACACACACCTGAGACTGACTCTTTAAAACTTTACTTCTTGTTATTCAGTGAAGAACACCAATTAAGGCGCCTCAGCGGCGCCACCTGCCCGTCTGCAGCGTCTCTGCTCACAGGTCCTCACAGTCGGCAGCTCCAGTCCCACATAAAGAAGCTGCTGAGTTCTGAGCGCCCAAGATGCTCCCAGCGTGCAGCTCTGAGGGGACGGTTCAGCTCTGACGAGAGGGTGTATTAATAATGAAACAAATGCCACGTGCTGACAGCGCACTAATTAAAACAAAGCAGCCGCGACAGCTCGGTCTGAATTAATGCTCATCGTTTGGAGAGTGCAGCGGATCTCACGGCACCTCTCTGCTTTCAGCTGTCTGGGATTATTTATGCGCGGCATGATTACGATCAGAAAAGATTCAATTCATTTTGACCAAATGGAAGCCTTCCCAGCATGCCGTGGGGCAGCAGGCCCGCAGGGACGGGCTTACAGTAGAGAACTGTGTAAAAATAAAAAAGAAATCATGCAGGAAATCATGACACTGTGTTTCCTCATATTCTTCTTTTATTAAAAGATACGATCAAAACAATCATAATGGAGAATAAATAGCAGGATGAACTATTTCCTCCGCTGCTGATTATTAGCGTGAGCTAACTGGTTTTGTTGCAGCGAAAACGCTCCGTCACCGTCCCCAGCTGTGGCTTCCTACATCGGATCTAAATTTGCTGCGTGTTGGCAGCGTATTTTCTGGGTGTGAATCATCTGCTGTGGCAGCTTTTCCCCAGGTTGAAATGGGCTTTAGCTTTAGCAGGAGACATTTAGCAAGTGCAGGTAAGGTGACCCAGAGATGGGAGACCTTGAGATAATGGAAATGTTCCTGTTTGAGCCACGAGGGAAGCGGAGGCGCCACGCAGAGCTGCTGACTGCAGGGAGCAGTGCAGCGGCCTGGTGCATGCTGGGAGGTATCCTTTAATGAGGACTCTGATGTTTCTCCGAGGTTAAAAAGATTTGAGGGTCTTGTGACGCGCTCTGCTTTTGTGGTTGGGATTGTTTTAGATGAAAAAGAGAATAAAATGGAGATCATGTTAGATCCTGTTAGGGCTTCACGCGCTCTCACCCACGTACTCAAAATCCTTTTCATACTTCAGCGGTGATGGTGGAGCGCCGCTGCTCCCACTTCATCTGATTTTTCCCTTCTTTTTTGTTTTTCATTGGTTCAAGAGTCAGAAACTTGATGGGTTGGAGGAAGTGGAGGCTGCCGGAGCAGCAGTTTGGCTTCTCCACGCTCCGAAATGATCCGCGGTTCTGATGGAAACGCAGCGTAGCTTCATCAGCGCTGCGCGGGTGACGAATTGAAATGAGCAGAGATGGAATGGCTACATTAGCTTTTATGGACAGGGCTAATTAATGTTTGCGTGCGAGCACGCTCAAGATTGTTTTGAATGTCTCACGTGCACTTGAGGAATCACTGAAGCAGCACAAATATAAATTCATGTGCACGTCCCATGGACAGTGTAGACAAACTAAACAAGTCAGCGTGTTGATAAATTATCTGTAATTAATTAAATGTCTTGATGGGTGGCGGCTAAACGCCTCCTGGGCGAGTTTTCTTTTCTTGTTATCTGTAGCCTCACCACTAGATGGCACCAAGGTTTACACATTTGGCCTTCCTTTATTACCTTTATTTAATTTTCGTTCAACTGTAGCATCCAGATGCTAATGTGGGTATTTCAGAGTTCTCAGAGTCTGAACAGACCTGGTTTGCTCTACTGCACCTTGAACCTCAGCATCAGCTGCTTTTCACACTTTGCTTCTACTCTGATGAAGTAACCTCAATCAGCAAAAGCTCACTCTGCACATCTGACGACTTTGTTACATCAAACCAAGACTGAACACAGCAGCATTCGTCTGTGTTGGTTCATCAGGATTAAACCCAATTCAAAAATCTTCCCCAGATGCCAGTTTTTGTTGCCTTTGTGTCCAGGGATACATAATCTCCAGGTTATTCCTCTGTTGTTGACCCTGTCTTAGACCCCTAAAATGCTTTTTTAACACATTAAAGAGACATTTTGAGACATGATTGAGCTGATGCAGGAAACGCTCATGTGGGCTGGATCGCTCTCCTCCTCGGGAAAGTTTGGTTTGACTAAAGTCAGAGGTGCTTTTTTCAGACTATTTAAATCCCACATTAACATTGGAACCAACATCCACTCCTTCTGGAGTGGCGACGGCTGAGGACCCTCCTCAGCATCCTGAGTGTTGTTGTCACTCAGCTCCGAATGAGCTCGTGTGTCATTAATCTGCTTTTCTGGCTCTGTTTATGCCAGCTTTATTAGCAACAACCTCCACATGCAAGAGTGTGAAATATGAGTGTAAAACCACTCGGGCTCTTCCTTTGATAATCGTTGCGATGATGTGACTCTGCGTTACGGCAGATTAAAGATTATGAATAAATAAATGATGCTCTCACATCTGTCCAGCTGATTTATTGCTACACAGATTACAACCATTTGTCTTCCTTACTGACGTTAAATCGCAGATGATGCAGATGTTCTAATTAAACACTAACACCAGAGAGAGCGCTCCGGCTCGCGGTATTTCCTGTTAGCACCTGCATTTTGGTCCTGTCTGGATCCCAGTTTGACCAGCTGTGACATTTAGTGGAACCTCTGGAAGTGCAGACGCAGCGTTCAGGCGTTACGCAAGCGGGGCTGAATCATTTATCGTGAGCCCTGCATAGCAGACTTTACCCAGAGTTCCCACGTGGCCCCCGGCTCTGCTGGAGGAGAGGCCCGTTTGCTTCTTCTTCTCTGCAGTTGCACGCGCTCACTTCCTGTTAGTGACATCACAGCCTGGCGTGACTGTTCCGCCACTGAACCTGCGGCAGGAACCAGCCTGCAACATCCGTCCAGTCTGCTCTTTTGAAGGACTCTTGTACTGGCGTATTTATCCCTGATGCCTTCTCTCTGTCCTGGAACTAAAGTTTCCACTGCTGGAAAATGACATGAATGTCAGTGGGTGCACATCTGGACTGCTGTGGTTCATCAGCTGGCTTGGGTTGGGTTGGTTAGGGTTGGGTTGGGTTGAGGTTAGGTTGGGTTTGGTTAGGGTTTGGTTAGGGTTGGTTTGGGTTAGGTTGGGTTGGGGTTGGGTTGGGGTTGGGTTTGGGTTTGGTTAGGGTTGGGTTGGGTTGGGTTGGGTTGGGTTGGGTTGGGGTTAGGGTTGGGTTGGGTTAGGGTTGGGTTGGGGTTAGGTTGGGTTTGGTTAGGGTTGGGGTTGGGTTGGGTTAAGGTTGGGTTTGGGTTGGGTTAGGCTTCACCCTAGCCTAACAGAAACAAGGAAACCTCGTGAAGGCTTCCTGGCTCTGCTGAGGTGTTACAGTGCTGATTGTGCAGCAGAGCCGGATCAGTGCAGCCAGGACCACCTTCATGTGGTTCCAGTGTTTTCAGGTCGTGCTGCGTGTTGTTAATCCTGTTAGCGTATCAACGCAGTCTCCACATTTAGTCGGTTACTAGCAGCTGTGATCTGCGCTGGTCTCGGTAATATTTATTGTTGTGCGATTTTTTCCTGCGTGTTGCATTAATTGGGAGGTGATTAAATCACTTTTCCGTCTGATTAAATCCCCAAAGGAAAGATGAGGGTGATCCTTTTTTCCTTGGTGTAATTGCAAGGTGACTCTCCAGCCTGATAATTTCCCCCAATCCTCTCATCTAAACTGCTTTTTCCCCTTTTCGGGGTCACGGGGAGGGTAGACATATGGTGGAAGGCCGGGATCGCTGCAGGGCCATTTGGGAGCATTTGTGGGTTCGGTACCTTGCTCAAGGGCACCTCGGCAGTGCACTGAAGGTGTTCTGGACCCTCCCCCTACTACCAGAACACTTTCCATGTTCTTGAACCAGGAGCCCTCCAGTCCCCATCAGACTGAGCTACCACCGCCCCTCGCACACACACTTGCTGCCCTTGGTTTTCCTGCGACCCCCGAGACTGAAGCGTGAGTGGGGCGGTGGCGGTGGGTGTGGCCTTGATGTGGCGCAGAGGCGATGATGATGATGATGATGATGATTCTGATGATGAAGCAGCAGGATGTTAAGTTCTCTTTGATGTGTTTTATATTGAAGACATGAAAACATCGTCATAACAGGACAAACTGGTGCTTTTCAGAATTCATTTTCTACTGTAAATGAGAACCAGCCCTCCTAGTTAGAGGTGGTTTCCTCTTCCTCATCTTCCTCTCATGCGTGCATCTATTCCAGGCCTTCTGATTGCATGAGAGTCCACCAGGTTTGCAGAGTTAAGCAGGAAAAAGCCAGATTCTTTCATTATTGATGCTGTTACAGACGTAGAACATTACTTATACATTAGAGCCAGAGCTTGTTCTTCTTTCAGCCATGAACATTTCATTATTTAAGGAGACAAGTGCAGAGCAGAGGGGGACCTTTGGTGATGTTTTAAAGATCAGAGGAATTCCAGCCAGCTCCACATATTCATCTCTCTCACTGACCTGACGTTTGTGAGGAGCGCCATGCTTCCTTCAGACGTGAGTCTGGTGACATGTGACTTCAACCGTATCAGTGGCTGGAGAAAAGGACCCTGTCATGTGTTAAAATGAACGATTTTACACACCATTACAGCCTCAGTGCTGCTAACCTGAGAAAAACAGGAGTCAGGGCTGCGCTGCTCTCACAAATGCAGATGTTTCACATCAGAAGCTGATGTGTTGGCGACGCCAATCCCCTCACACCGTGACATCCGAGGTGGGCCGCCGCTCTGAACGTCTGGCTCTGACACAACACAAACAAAGCTGTCACGTCCCAACAATCGAGCGCGCTACAAAAGACGTCTCCCTGGTGGTGACACACAATGCAGCTCTCGTCACAACGGAACAAGCCGAGTTCACGCGGAAGATTAAAACAAAGACCTTCCCTTTGTGTTAGCGCCGCACGGAAATCCAGCAAAGATTAACAACTCAACATCAAAGTTATGCAAAGCGGAGCTGAGGGAGCAGTCGGGCAAAGAAAGGATGTTTGAAATGGCACCTTTGCAGCTCTCGGCACGCTTCGCTTTCCTCTTTGAGATTTTGATTCACTGACGTTTGCTTTCGCTCCTCCATCCTGACGCCTCTGCTCCGTTTGCCCACGCAGACTCAGAGGTCATCTACAGGAACGGCGACGGCCACGTCATCAAGTTCAACCTCCTCACCAACGAGACGGAGGTCATCCTGACAAACGCCACGTTTGTGAGTACTCCTCATCCGGCCGTAGCTCCGAGGGAAGCGCCGACGTGCAGCCGAAACTCTCCTTCTGTTTTGTTTGCAGGTGAATTTTAATGTGGCCAAATATTCCGTCTCTCCTGATCTGAAATACGTGCTCTTTGCCTACGATGTGAAACAGGTAGGCCGGTCCGCCTCTGCGTGTGTGTGTGTGTGTGTGTATGCATGTATGTGTGTGTGTGCTTGCTTGCTTTTGGATTCATGCAGATGGTTGGTCCAGATATTTTAAACATGAAATCATCTCTTCGGCCGTTCCAGGACAGCCTGTGTTGTGCTGCCAGAGCCAATCAGGAGGCATCCCATGTGAAACGGTGCACAGGGACAGTATTTAACAGAGGTTATATTTTCCACATCGGATGTGATGTTAAAAGCAGCTCTGCTGACTTCTCCCCCCTCCCGTCACTCAAATCTTACCTGATATTATGAAATGACATCGTTGTGTGATAAAGATGAAATCATGCCAAAACCAATGTCAGGCTCGAATAAACCGGTGCTCCACAGCCTTGTGGTGCTTCCATATATTCCGCTGAGTGCCCTGAGCACAGGCCTGATTAATATTCCATTGTGGCCTGGGAGCGACTGGCAGGTCACATTCATTCACTAATACAGCGACGGACCCAGCTCCAACTGTAATTACCAGCTTTCCAGCAGAAGCGAACAGATTCAAAAGCAGATATGCAAATTGGAGCCTCCACTCTGGAAGGCATGAAGTGTCCAGATTAATGACAGGTGCAGTCACAGCGGAGCCGCCTCGTGTGCATTCAGGGTCTGGACAAGCACTTTAGTTTAAGAGGACACACCGAGTTTAAACATTGTTATTGCTAAAGTGCATTTTTAACTGTCAATAGGGAGTAAAATCGCTATTTATAAAGAAAGATTGGGGTTATTTTAAGGCTGAAACAGATTACATGTAAAAACAAAAGAATAATCTTAAATAAGAGGTTTTATATTCATGAAATGAGGAGACTCAGTGAAGAGCAGAGCCACAGCCTCCAGGCCACAGAGGGAGTAGTGAGCCTGCTGAAGCTGCTATTAGAAGGAGACTCTGGTCAGGCTCAGGGCCTGGGAAACACCTGGATCTGACCAGGCTCAGAGCATGGGGAACACCTGGATCTGACCTGGCTCAGAGCCTGGGAAACACCTGGATCTGACCAGGCTCAGAGCCTGGGGAACACCTGGATCTGACCAGGCTCAGGGCCTGGGGAACACCTGGATGGACCTGAACCTGTGAGCGTGTAGAAGCTCAAGCAAACGATGTTGGAGCGAGCGTGTGGCGATCCAAGCTGAAGACGATCCCACCACGTTTCGGAGTGTGTGACCTGTATTTGCCAGATGTGTGTTATTATTGCTGCTGGCATGAGAACCCTTACTGGGATCCTACGGGATCCTTCATGGGGCTGAGAGATCAGCTCTGGCTCAGACAGGGCTGTCTCCTTCCCATCGTCATAATTCATCCTTCCTGTCGGCGTGTACCTGTATTCACTGTCCACCTGCTGAACAAACTAACGACCCGAAGCTTGACAAATAATAACCACAGGTCTTTTGTGGAAGGAAAATTACTTTTCTAATAGGTTTATCCCTGATAAGCCAAATAGAGAAACATTCACGTTCCCTCATGCCTGGAATAATGAGCAGGTTTTCTCAGTTGGACAATATCCTAAAATATCCTGCTGACGGAGCACAAGAACCTGCAAACAAGGTGAAATAGTTTTGGTGGAGGCAGGAAACGAACCAGGCTGAGGTGGGATGATGTCGGAGCCCAGGTCTGCGCTCGCACACACGAGGAGTGTTTTCAGGGGTGGAACAAGTGAAGCAACCCTCAGAAAACTGTTCAGAACAGCAACAAGACCCTGAATGTGCACGTTGGACTACACAAAAGGACAAGAGTCCATACATCACGCCACCACATTTACACTCTTCTTCTTCTTCTGCTTTCACCGCAGCGCTGAGGTGAATGACCTTGGAAGTGCTGCTCTCCACCTAAAAGCTTCTTTATATTTTTAGTATTAAAAAGTTAAACTTCATTTGAAGAGACCATTTTATCGTTCTTTTACATTTCTCCTCTGAGCCTTGAGTTTATGTCGAGGAGATGTCTATTTTCCTTTACCATTTTAATTGCCTCCATACACTCATCCTTCACCCTCTGACCTCTGCTGCGGCAGATTCTCACAATAAGAAGCAGTTAAGCTGCAGAGCGTTTAATGAAGTAGAGCCGCTGTGTTTGCTTTACCTAATGGGAATGTTATGTTTGATTTGAATTGTCTTCTTTAGCAAATGGAAACGCGGCTCAGCTCCAGAGCAATTTTTGTGCAGAACTAATGGAGTTCTTGATCATTTCCTTTCATTTTAAGCAGAGCATCTCGTTGACTTTGCTCGACTTCCTGGATGTGGACCACAGCTCTGCCCTCCCAGTTTATGGCTGAACTGGGTTCGGCTCCAAATGAAGCAGCCTCTCGCGAATCGCCCACTTTGATCCTTTGATCTGGCTCTTTCCCACCTGTTCTGATGTGACTCTCAGGGTGTTTGTGAAGCACTTTTTACCTATCTGCAGGATTACATACCATAATCTGGCTACATCTGCGTCAGGAGTGATTAAACTCGACAGGAGCTCCTAATCTCTTCGATCTCCGTTTGCCTCTGCTGGCATCGAGCTGGTGTCTTAAAGTTTGGCCATCGTGTCTCTGCAAATCTCTGCAGCCTTTGTAGCACACAGCCGCTCTCATATTTAACTTCTGATCTGGTTGGAAAGAGTTTTTTACATCCTTGCTCCCTTTGGAATCTTCAGATTTTCCACTGAAGCTGAAAAACACATAAAGAAAACAAAATATTAGCTTTAAGCTATCAAGGCAGCGCCGCGCGTGGGTGTGAAGTTGACTGATTTCTCATTTATTCTGAGTGACAGGCCCCATTCTTTGCATGCCGAGGCGTAAAGGGATTGCGAGCTCGCATTCGTTCTGTATTTTTTTGTCGTCGCCGTCAGAAGACTTGTTTGTTTGCGTCGGTGCAAAATTGTGGCAAAAAGCCATTCTCCCGCAGCCGTTTCAAAAAGCCTTTGGAGTGAGTGTAAAATCCTCAATAATAATTTATTCAGTGTGTGTTTTCACCTCCAGCCTTGTTTTCTGATGAAACAACAAAAGATCCAATGAAAATGGAGGTTAAAAGAAGAAGAAAAACATGCCCCATGCTTGCATTCCCTCGTTTCCTCCCACAAAAACACTCCAAGAGGGAAGAGGGTGTGTGTCCTGTGAGGGGTGTTGCGGTCTCCATCTGCCCCTCACCTCCGGCTCCCCATGACCCTGCTGAGGTAAAATCATTAATGACCAGAAAAGGTTTCATTCAGCCAGAAAAAAGCAGAACAGCATTCACATGGCAACACACATGTTCACATTGACACGTGTGGACGGGGCGGTACACATTCAGGCCCCATGGAAGCCTTGAGGACCAGCCAAAATCTCACCACACACCCAACTGCCTGAAGACAAGAACCAACAGGAAGGACAAGGGGAGCTGTGAAATCTCCAGGAAAAGCGCAAAGTCGTTGGTTCGCTGCCATAATGTGACTAAGATGGGGCCCGTCTGCCCCTTTCTGTGATTAAGGCTGCTTAAGATCCACAGACTCAACGCCGTCCTCCCTCAGTGGTTTTCAGACGTGTCCAGTGATACCAGCTGTCCCAGCTTTGTCCGTCTCCTCTTACCCTTTGACCTGCTGCTGTAACACCACCCCCGCCACAGCTATTGATTTTCTCTTTGCTTTGAAGACGCCTGACAGGACAAAGTGGGACTCAGTTACACTTCTCAGTGATGGCACCACCCAGTCAGTCCCAGAGCTTCAGAGCCTTTTTAGTCCCTCTCTGTGTTCTCGCACCTTCAGCCTCTGTCTGTGCTGCTAAACTCTGGTTTACAGTCCTCCACGTTGCTCTAAGTGAAATGAACAGAACCTTTTTGTGATCTTTATTCCACATCTGCATCATATCTGTTCCCCTTTGTTGATAAAGACAATGTTCAAAAATGGCAAGTTGGAAACTGGCCTCACATCAATTCTCATTTTATTCCAGAGGAATGGAACAAACTAGAGAACTGCACATTTTGTTGGTCTTCATTTCTGAAACCTATAAAAGGAACTCATAAAACACATAAACGGTTTCCCCACAAGACCCAGAAATGTCAGCGACTTGACAGACTGGAGCGAGGCTGACCAAGGCTCTGAAAATGAAATGGTCAATCTCTTTGTTCCAATCCCTTTGTTCCTTTGTTCCATCGTTAATTCATCTTTTTGCAGAAAGAAGGAGGGATAATGGAGAACACCTTGATAATGATGATGCTTCCATTACATAACCGCAGATGCAGGGATTAGCTTACTTAGTGGGCGGAGCTAAACATACGGCCGGCCCACTGGCGACCATCATGTCTGTGCATGTTGTTAGCATAGCTTTAGCCTAACCAAACAGTACTACAGTATTACATTGTTATTTACCTCTTTTGCTTTTCTATTCTCTTCTGCGTATTTGAGGAAGTGGAGAAATGTGTGTTAAAGGTCATTTTTGTTGCGTTCAGAGTGTTTTTATTACGCCGACTCTTTCCCGGTTTGGGACATTTTATTCAGCGCAGCCACTTCTGTGTTTGAGTGCTGGAAATGTCACAACCTTTACTGTTTCATCATGGAGTCAGCCATAAAGGTCACGTCAGCGACACTCACCGGAGGCCTCATTTATTAATGAGGCATTTAATACAGAATTGATGAAAAGTTGTTGCAGATTAATTTCTCCTTCATTCAGATTCTCAGGTTCAGTTTGTGGAAGATGCTTGAACCATTTCCTGCCGCGTTCGCTGCACCCACAACCTCATTTCTAAAGGAACTCCACCAATTAACACCCATCACACACTCGAGCGGCCGTGTCAGCTGCTGCACATTTAGTTCCACACTGCCTAAATTTGATGGGAGTCCCTCCGATTTTAGAAAATCCTCTTTTCTCTAAACTGTAATTGACTGTCGGTATGAACACCAGCATATTATTGATGTTCCAGCCTGTTGTTATGGGCTATTCATGGGAGCTTAGGGTAAAATCTCAAGCCTCTAGTCTTTGTATAATGTGTTTCTAAGTGCCGTAAAGCTCATTAACATCTGTTTAATGTCTTGGAAGTGGGCTTTGGAGGAAAAGATAAAGATATACTCTGTGCTCTGCAGGGATCGGCGCCGTTTACTCCATTTAGGCTGCGACATGAAAACAGGAGTTTATGAAACAGTTCACTTTCACCAACGGATTGTTTGGTCTCCTGTGGAAGCAGAATGTGCATGAATCACCTGTGGGTTCTAATCTTTGAAAGCAGTAGAGCAAAGCAGCAATCTCACAGCTGCTTTCCACATCCAGCAGATCCAGGCTGTTTTCCCACACAGGGAATTGTCTGTTGTTCATCACCAGCTTCCGCGGCCACTCAGCTGGAATTGTGAGGTGGTCGGTCGCGGTGAGAGTCGTGTGATATGGTGACACACGTGAACCACCCACTGAAGCGCTCTTTCCTTCCAAGGCTTGAAATCTATGTGGTAAAAATGCAGATCCAGGGTATCAGCCACTGGATCTGCTCCCCTCACCTGTCGATCATCACACCAGATCATTTGAAATCCTCCTTAAACTCCTTAAATGAGTACGACGGTTATCTGACAGATGTAAAAGTGGAAAAGAAACACAACTTCAAGACCCATTTTGTTGAGTTGCTGATGGGTTGATTTGTGTTGATTTTGATAAATGTTTTATTTGACAACTATTCTTTGAAATGATTCTTTTAGCAGTAACGTGGGGGCAGATATTAGCATCATCGCACAAAGGTTCTGGGCTTCATTCCTGGCCTTTCCGAGTGGAATTTGCATGTTCTCCTGGGGCCTCAAAGGCACCATGCACATAAACTCTCCTGCTTACATTTGTGCGTTGGTTGTATTCCACTTCTTCCAACAAGCAGAGTAAATGTCCTTTCTGAGGACCACAGTGAGCTTTGCATGGGTGAGCTGGGTGGAGGAAGTAGTGCTCTGCCAGCAAACCTGAGTAAAGAACAAATAATGAGTGTTTGACAGCCTGGAGGAAATGTGCAAAGTTAAGTCTATCCTCAGTGGTGCAGAGCACTCATAGCCTCCGGCTGATTCCTGCAGCTTACAGAGACATATGAGGGAGCTCTTAAAGTTCTCATTTGTGCCATTGAGAGGTGTAATTCTGTAGCTGCCTCGCTAAAATGAAAAGCTGCTGATAGCTGCGTGCGTGCACCGTTCTCCGGCAGCCCGACAGCGTGATCGCAGGGTTTATAGAACCCTGAGCTCTATGAACGCACACGTACAGCAAGCAGCCTTTCTATCCAGGAGAAAACAGCCTACCAGGGACGTACTGGTGTGGCTGTAACGCCGCTGTGGTGGATTATTTCTCTGCGCGTTTTCGGGTCTGCATAATGAAAAGGTAATTACATAGATTTCGACTCGAGCCTTTATTAGGAGCTGCGTTCTTTCAGCAGCCGCTGCAACACATCCGCTCTTGAAATGAATACATCAACAAGCTCCAAGTGTTGGCTTTGTGTCAGGAGGCTGCAGATGTGGAGGAAACCTCTGTGAGATGCTAAAGGAGACCCCAGATGCTCGGGGCCTCCTGCTGGACCGAGGCTCCGCGAGGGCGCCGGTCGGACGACCTGTGCGAGGTTCGTCCAGGTCGACCGACTGACCTGTTGGAATCCCCAAATCCCTGCTTCTGTGGCGATGCTGCGCGTTGCAGCAGCTGTGCTCAGAGCTCCGTGATCACGCCAGCAGCGGCTTTTCCAGCGGGCGTTTCCACTCGTTTCCACTCACCCTTCTGTCTCACCCTGGCTCCCCTCTCTCTCCCCCCCCGGGCTCAGAGCACAGAGGGTTTTGGTGATGATGGCTTTCTTAGATGGAATTAAACTGTCTCTTCCTGCAGCTGTCAGCCACGCAAATTACGTCGTCTGCAGATTCGATGGCGGCGAGACGCCAACTGTGTCTTTTTTTAGAAATCGGGGGTTATTTTTGCGATGCCGTTTTCTGTGGCTCTGCCGCGTCTCCCGTTAATGCTTGTTTTTAATCTCTGTCTGCTGCAGGTTTACCGCCACTCCTACATGGCCTCCTACAGCATCTACAACATTCACACGCGGTGAGTGTCTCTGCTCTCCTCAGCTGTTGTTGTGCAACAGAACACTCGTCATCAGGGAAACGTCAGAACAATAAATCACCCAGCTCCGCACAGATGGAATAAATAAAGGCTGCAGTGAGTGCAGGGAGACCATTATTAACAGCTATTTGTTCTGCGCATCCTGCATGAATAAATAATTTGTTATGTGTGCACAGGCCTGAGATTAAATAAACCCTTAAATCTGGGGATGAAATGCAGCAATTTAATGTCTGCTGATGCTGCTTTTAACAAACATACTAGCAGCTGGCTAACGGATTTTTATATGGAACGTGTCATTTTTTAATGTTTTCAACAGGTTCTAGATTGATAAATTGAGTAAATTAACATTTATTTACTCATCCATGTTCATTTTTTATTCGTGAACAGGTCTCAGTCAGCATCAGATAAACTCCGTTGACAGTCGGTTAAAGGCTGTTAGCACAGTTTTAAACATCACTCAATTTGAAAATTTGACCACGGCGACGTCTTTTCTTTCAGGGAGGTTTGGGAGCTGGACCCTCCTGAGGTGGTTAACTCGGTCCTGCAGTATGCTGCCTGGGGTGTTCAAGGCCAGCAGCTGGTGAGAACACACAGGAAGCTGCCCTCAAATCTTCAGCTGGCACCGCCGTTCTCTGCCTGCATTAACATTATTACATTTCAGGGTTAGAGATGATTAAATCTGGTAATCAGGTTTGCTCTGGTTGTTTATACTTCATACTCGCCAAAGCTTACTCTAATTAAATTAATGTATGAGCATTTGCAAGGTTACTTAGACCTATTCGAATGACATTCACATCCTCCGTGACTCACAAACGTTTCCTGTTTCTGACTTTTACCCACAGACAATTTATCCACAATTATTTAGCCACTTTCCTTATTGGCCCTTCTTGTTGCCATTTTGATTGAAATACAAATGAAAAGCATTTTAAAATCATTCTTAATTAATCATCCCATTAGATTAAAATAATGTATTCGTATATACCCAAATATAATACTGGATGGTACCAGTTAGTGCACACTGGGAACGCCGGGCATGAGGTCTGACTTGCTGCTGCAGACTCCCTCTAGTGGTCGTTTGATGAACTGCAGGCCGTGGTTTTCTTCCATGCCTAACCTAAAAAATATTTAAATCTAATGGTGAGAAACGCGGTGCATTCTGGGATTTTTTTTTACACCAGCTATATGTGTTAGAGTATATATAGCAGCTTTTTTCATCTGAGGAATGAACAGCAAACATGAGATCCCATTAAAGCCACATTTGTAATAAATGGTGATTTCTTGTTGCCATCCGGGCCGACAGAAACAGGTTGTCACGTTGCTGCCGACTGATTTTTTTGTGCGCTTTCAGAAGGCCAAACGCGGCATCTTCTCAAAAAGGTCTCGGTTGGACTGACTGTAATGGTGATAGACAGGATTTCTGATGTTTGCTCAAGCTCCGTCTGTGAAAGGTATCAGGAGAGAAACGTGCAGTTTGATGGATGCAGTCACTAATGCACCAAACACCAGTTGCAGGGGTCGCTTTGTCAGCGTTTTATCCAAACAGGAAGCTTCTTGTTTCTGAGGTTGTTCAGTTTCAGAGTAAAACAGAGTTGTTGTTTTTATGGTTCCTGCTTTTACTGTACTGTTTTTAACCTTCGCATTTTCCCAGATCTACATATTTGAAAACAACATCTACTACCAGTCGGACGTTAAGAGCAACTCCCTCAGGTTAACGTCGTCGGGGAAGGAAGGGGTCATCTTCAATGGGATCGCTGACTGGCTCTACGAAGGTGAAGAACAGTCTCATTTAAAAGCTGAGTATTCATGGAGTTCAAGAGCTCCATCGGAGCTGAACACACTCCTAAACATCTCTCAGGAGAAAACAAGATTATAATGTAAATCTCAGGAAAACAAAAGTGTCCTGTGCTTTGCTCCTCTTCTTCCATTTATATTATTACTTCATTAGCATAAATGAAGGTTAAAGGATTTGAGCTCTTCCTCTTCGCGGGCTGCACGTGAGCAGGTTTTAACCACACCAGGATCACCAGGCAGCTGTGTGACGCTGCCCCAGTGAAGATTCCTCATCTCAGAGGCTCAGTCCTCTTTTCTCTCTTTTTGCCAACAGAGGAGATCCTTCACACCCACGTGGCCCACTGGTGGTCACCTGATGGAGAGAGGTTGGCGTTCCTGGTCCTTAACGATAGTCTGGTGCCCAACATGGCTTTGCCCCGTTTCACCGGCATGACGTACCCCAGAGGAAAACAGTATCCGTACCCAAAGGTAAACATGGAGGCGTCACCAGTAGCTGCCCTCTGGTGGTTGGTGGCAGTAAAACAGGCCTCTCCTCCCTCGTTCTTACTGTATTGAAACCAGACATTTAAGATCAACCTTCTCCATGAATTGCTCTCTGCTGTATTTCATCTCCAGGCTGGTCAGGCCAACCCAGCGGTGAAGCTCTACGTGGTTAATCTTTACGGGCCGACGCACACGCTGGAGCTCGTGCCTCCCGACACGCTCAAACTTCGGTGAGACCTGCGGCAGCTCCGCAGCAGGAGACTTTCTCTCCTTGAACAGGTTTCCCCTTGTCTCTGTAAATTTGGACTCAGTGTTTCGAAGGTGGCACTGGTGGTTCCTGAGGTGGACGGGTCACGTTCTGCTCCTTCCTGGTGCTCCCCAGACGATCGGATCCTCAGCTCCAGTCGCACTGACCATCGTGTTGATGTTTCTCTAGGGAGCATTATGTGACCATGGTGAAGTGGATCAGTAAGACCAAGACCTCAGTCAGGTGGTTGAACCGGGCCCAGAACTTCTCCATGCTGACCGTGTGTGACACCACCACGGGTGCGTGCGTCACGGTGCGTCTGCCTTTCTTTTTGCCCCGTAATTCTAAGAATGAGGCGAAGCTCTTTGTGTGAAATGTAATGTAAATGAAATGAATGAATGAAATGTTTAAGATAATAACAATTTCAGGTAGACGAAACCTGCTGAGCTCGCCAGGTAGCAGAACAACACAATGCTCCTCATCTCAGGAGTGATCCTGAGAGTGTAGAGCCGGATTCAGCAGGCTGTTTTCCAGTAATGGGGAATCTGATTTGGCCCGATTTGCATGTTTCGCTGAGCCAAGAAGCAGCTTCGTTGATCCAGGCCTGGATGCAGCAGCCCTGCCAACAGCACAGACCCAGTTCACGCCTGTTGGTTTGGGATGAGGGGTTAAAACTGGGAAGATGTCTCCAGGGGTGTGTTACTCCCTCCACCCTGATGCTCACCACTGTGAGGAACCCAATCTAACGGTTGGCCCCTCTGTCTTTTTCAGAGACATGAAGAAAGCTCTGAGCTGTGGCTCTCCAAACAGGTAACACGGCTTTTGTTATTCTCATTTTATAAATGCCTCAGATTAAACAGACGTCAGGGGCAGCTGCTGTTGTTGGAGGTTCTGATCCAAACGAAGGATAAATAAATGATGTTACAGGAGATCTGTGAGAGCGCTGTAACCTCTCCACCTTCTGGTTGTCTAGGTTGATTCTTCTTTTCCTTCTGGTCTAGTTTTGCTGCTCTTTCCTGTATGTGGAACCATGTTAATATGTTAGTAATAATAATCGGGCATAAATGTGCTGCTCACATGCACTTTCCAACCACAACGATCGAGTTTCTGTCGTTTGGGCCGCGATGACAAATCTGCAACCTTTCTTCAAAACCCAAAATGTCTCGACCAGAGCTCAGCTCCACCGTCAACGATGTCACTGTTCACATTAATAAAGCTGCAGCCCGCGATCAGGACGGTCGCTCACGTTTCAGAGCAGGTCTGGCTACCCGGTGGGGGTTCAGTTCCTGCCATTTCTGCCCTGATGGGGGACGTGGACGTGGCGGAAACAACAGACCCACAGTCAGCATCGCTGAGCAGCCATCTGTCCACAGCCGAGCGGCCTGACGGCACCGTTCCTCGTTTAACATCTTCCATCCGACCAGCGGAGGACATCATTAATGAGTTGGTCTCATCCTGACTCCAACCCGACGGGTGTGCTGATAACTGGGTTGAGGACAGGCAGAAACTAAAGTCCACTCCAATCAGAGAAGAGGAACGTTTGTTCATCCAAGCGAGCAGGTGGACGCAGGTTTAAGACTCACGTCACACTTTTGTCTTTTCGGCATTCAACGGGAAAACAACAAACAACAAACTCCAATTCTGGCTCCAACTCTTTCTTTTTAAGTGCAGACTTGCGTGTTAACATGTTCCAGGCAGAGATGGAGGCCGAGGAGCGAGCGCTCCTGGCAGGATTAGATGGTTTCGCCCTGCAGCCGTACAATGTTTGGCCGCGGCGGCAGGTCGTTTGTCCCCACGACAGGCTTGGCCAGCCGAGCCGCTCGCCTTTGTAAAGGTGTCAAAAAGCTCATTTACAGACCCAGTTTGTGTGTGAGCAGAGAGGAAACCTCAGCTATCCTCCGCAGTTCCGGAACACATGATGTTTCTTTTGGTCTTCCTCTCTGTCGACGCTTCCACCTGCTGAAAAGTCACCAAGATGGAGTCCAGGTGTAGATTTAGCTCACAGTTGGACGCAAGGTTGTCATTTCTGTCGTGCCGAGTTGGTGGATTCAACATCTAAACAGCTTTGAATAGAACACTGTCTGGAATCTTCATCGTCTGCTTCTGTGTGTCCTCCAGAACCAGGAACCGGTGTTCTCCAAAGACGGCAGCCGATTCTTCCTGACGGTGCCGGTCAAACAGGGGGGGCGTGGAGAGTTTCACCACATCGCCATGTTCACCACGCAGGTGAGGCGCCGGGAAAACGGGCTTGGCTTTTCTGGAACCGTGCCGTCTGTAGATCCTTTTCTGTCTTGGCTTGTGGCGCCGTGCAGGGCGCCGCTCCGCTCAGCAGGTGGCGAGGGGGTGGTGCCGAGGCCGGACGAGGCCCGCTAGAGGGACAGGTGCTCATTACGGCTCACTTTAAACCTTCAGATAAGGTCCAAGCCCACAAAGTTCTCAGAAAATAGGGAAAAGGTTTTCTAGAGCAGATTGTTAACCGGCAGCTGCATGTTTGGGTCTGTGACTCGGTGGCAGAGCTCAGATTCATTCAGGTTGAGGAGGAAACAGATATTAAAGAGGAAAAACGCTTTGACGCAGCATCTGCAGACAGGAAAGAAGCCTTCAGCCTTGAGACAGCAAACAAACAAACACAGAATCAACAGCGAGCAGGAATCCAGAGATGTTGACACATTCACCAGATGAGATCCAGCTGTTTGGGTGCAGAAAACATCTGCTTCTGTCATTCAAGTTTTGAGTGTCTTCTTGTGTTTTTCCAAATCTTCCTTCAAGGGTATAAAAATCTTTTCTGTCAGCTCTTTTTGTGCAGAATTTTTTTTATTTTCACATGAAAATAAAGCTTGAATGAAGCTTTTAGAATCAGCAGGTGCCAAAGATTTGTTAAATGCTTATTTTTTGGGGTTGATGTGGCCCCTGTGTTGCCCCTGAGTGGCCCCTGAGTGGCCCCTGTGTAGCCCCTGAGTGGCCCCTGTGTTGCCCGTGAGTGGCCCCTGTGTTGCCCCTGAGTGGCCCCCGGGAGACACCACCAAAAGACTCGTGTTCTTCCACACAAAAACTACTTTAAATACCAACAAATATAAAATCATTGTGGTCCTAAAGACTAATCAATAAGAACATCTCTGATCTGAACTTTAGTCCAGAATCTGGTGCTTTGGGAAGAAATGTTGTTTTTTTTTTACATTAATAATACGAAACCCATTTTCCTCTTGTTCATTTTTGCCTATACACCTTTTCATAAGCCTTTAAACGATTCTAAATGAGGCTTTTTCAAAACTTCTCTTTTTTATTTCAGTTTAGAGCCGATCAGAACGAAGTCCGACATCTAACGTCAGGAAACTGGGAGGTGACCAAGATCGTCGCCTACGAGGAGACCACCGACAACCTGTAAGTCAGGACTGAGGGCACAGATGAGACTGGGACATTATTAATAACAAGATCACAGTCAATGACATTATAAGAATCCCAATAGCACTAATACACATTTATTAATTTATTACGAATGTTAATGTTTTAAGAATTATTCAACGCTGCTTTCATTGTAGTTTGGTTTTAATGATCTCAATTAACGAACAGTTATTGATTAATGTGTTATGTAACTCTTTGTTGTTGTCCATATGGAATCAAATGTAATTAGCTGGATAAAAAGGAGTTTCATCTATATTATTTATAGCTATGCCAGCAGTAAAGCTTTAGCAGCTTTGATATTGTTCATTAAACAGTGAAATCCTAATTTCAGCGTCTAAAATGACTAAAATTACTTTAATTTAACTGTTCGATTTATTCACGCTGATGTGACTCAGTTGGGTATTTAATAAAAGAATGCCTGTTTGCTTCTTTTCATTTCCCAGTTTTTTCCTCAGCACGGAGGGGTCACCACGGCGACGCCAACTCTTCAGGTTTGTTCTCCGCACAATAAGTGTAAGAGCAGCATCAGAAGATCGAAATTAGCATTTGGCTGTGTGGCGACGTCATCGTGAAGCTTTCTGGAGCTGATTGGAGTCTCTAGTGTTGTGTAATTATCATCATCTGCTCTTATTTCTGCCGCGAGCTCATCTGAAGCTGATGAGAACGCAGCCGTTTTGTCCCCGTCCACACTAGTGAGCAGAGACGGACGTGGACGGGACCGGACTTCTCTGGCCTCGCTCGCTCTCTTGCTTTAACGTGCATTGGGGTGGGGGGGTGGAACTATTTCCAGCTGTGGATGAAGTGGTGACCCAAAACGTGTCTCCTCAGTGTGAAAACCGTGGGACTGTTCCCTCGCCGCTGTTTGACCTGCGAGCTGAATAAAGCTCACTGCCTGTACATCGACGCAGACATCAGCCCAACCCGGCAGCACGTCATCCTCCACTGCAAAGGTAGGACGGTCTACGTCCTCTTCCTGGCTGCTGCGGGACATGTTCCTCTGTGTTTTTGTCCCTTGTATAGCCACGTACTTCCACGCTGAACTCAGCTGTCAGAAGCCTCGGTGCCGTTTCCTGTCACACGTCTTCTCTACAGTGTTAATTGCATCTGTCCTCAGGTCTCAGGTCTAAAACTCAGATAATTGGCCAAGCTGTTGTGTGGAAGTGCTTGTGGGCAGGACGCCGGGTAGCTGAAGCTTCCTACTATTTGTGGCTTCGGTCTTTTCTGTGTGGCTGAAGCTCAGAAACTTTGATTTACTAGACAACAACCAATATTATTTGTCCATAAAGCACTAAAGAGGCTAAAACATAGCACAGGATGGAGCATCTCTGTCCTCGTGTTGCTTCTTGCACACCCGACGGCATCAGAGGAAACCAGGCTTTTCCAGTTCTCTTGTAGCTGGGATGTGGCTCTCCTGAGAGCATTTGATGTTTTCCTCTTAAATAAGAGCTTCTGTTCCCACTTCCAGGTCCTGGAGCACCAACCGTGATTTTGCACAGCCTCGACACCTCGAGTGAGTCCCTTTTTCTGAGTTTTTTTTTTTAGAAATGAGATTCAAACCTTTAGGATACTTGTGACCCCACATGAGGTCTTCTTTGATGTTGGAGCTGAAGGAAACGATAACGTGAGGAAAGGAAAGGACCTTTTTTCCTGTGACACAGGCTAAACACTCACTCTGCTTCACACCTGTTGGGCGGCTACTTGTTATCCGCACCAATCTGTCGCAGCTATAGTTTTTTTTTTATAACCTTTAAAGAAAAAAAACGTTAACAGCTGTGCTGCTGAAAAGCAAGCAATTTGCCCAGGGATATTTGGAGACGCTCCATCCACAGCTGAAGGTCCCTGGTGGTTGCATAACGAGACGTCTATTGATTTTGGGTTTTCCATTAGAAATACTGGATGAATTCCATTTCATTTAGCTGCTTCTCAGATGGTTTGAATAGGAAAATGGCCAAGCTGGGAGTCACTGTTTATTAAATGTGGAGAAAATTGCTCTATTTCTGAGACGAGAAGAAAAAAAAAAGCTCCAAAATGGAACCTTCTGGATCAGCTAAGCTTTAAAAAGGTCCCAAACCTTTTATTCAAATTCTGGAAACAACATACAATTATTTTAATACTAAATCTCCCTTTTGGTCATCTTTATGGATCTGTAGATGCTTTTGTTAAAAATGATTAACCTTTTTCCTCTGTTGCATATTTCTTAATCATTTACAAAACATTTAACCAATGAAAGGTTTTGATTGAGCAACATTTTTGGCTTAAATAATGTGGATGGCTTCAAAATCAAATAAAGAGAGGAACAATCTATAAAACCAGCTCCCTCTAGCTCACGTTATTTTGTCCTTGGCTCCCAAAGGACCATCTTCATGCTAATATTGGTCATTTATATGCAGCCACATTGTGATTATTGGCAGTTTTTGTCCTCTTTCTTCCCCTGAAAGTATTCTCTTCATCTTTATAGATTATTACATCCTTGAGAACAACTCTCCGCTGAAGGCTGCCTTGAAATACAAAAGGATCCAACTAACTGACTTCAGAACCGTTCCTACTGAACATTTTGGTGAGAAGAAAGAATCGGTTTCGATTTGTACACCGAGTGCAGTAAATCTGTGACAGCTTTGTAACATGAAACATTGTTCTTTCCCAAAGATTTACCTCTGATGCTCTCGTACCCACCTGACTTCTCCGATTCTCGGCACTATGGGTTACTTCTTCTGTTGTACGTATCACACGTTTGACTTTGTAGAACTGGAGTTTGATTTGGCTGAAGTTAACCTCAGACGCCACCAGGATGACAGTGATGTTGACATCTGTTTAGCATAAGCAGGAATCAGCAGGGAAGCAGTCGGGATAATAAAAGCAGAAAAAGTGGAAGCTGCTATAATGATGCATCAACGTATCCAGTCACACCTTCATTAGTATGTTGAAAATATGCTTCAGTCTTTGTTTATCCAGACTAGTTTAGAAGTAAAGACAGATCCAGACCCTGACAAAGGTGGGAAAGATCCAGGTGCAGACAAGGGGCTGGACTGAATCTCTGTTCTGAGCTGACTCGGTTTCCCCTCTGCTTTGTTTAGAGACAGCGCCCCCGGTGGTCAAGCTGTGAGTGACCAGTTCTCCCTCAGCTGGGACTCGGTGCTGGTCAGCTCGGACAGCGTCATCGTTGCCCGTCTGGACGGCCGAGGCAGCGGCTTCCAGGGTCAAAGGATCCTGCACGAGGTCCACCAAAGACTGGGAACTGTGGACGTTCAGGACCAGATCGCAGCAGTGGAGTATGTTAGCATTTACCATTTAGCCGCTACTGCAGCAGTCTAGTCCTCCAGATGATCCAGGGTTTGTCAGCTTCTGCTAAATACCAGAACTTCCTTCAAATGCATCCATGTCCAGATGGACACCTGAACTGCAGCTGGAGCTGAAGTCCAGTTATGGCAGTTGTTTCTTGTCTTGTCTTCTTGAGGTTTGTCTGGGAAATAGCATCCTGACACCTCATGTTGGCTCGACTGTCAGCGGAAAACATTTGCTCATTTTCTCTTCTATTACTATTTTCTGACAAATTGGATTCCGTGAACTCACACTGTGTGAGGACAGCAGGTCAGAGGTGAAACCTGGACGTGATGAGAGGTTCAGCCATACAACACTTCATTATCATTAACCGTTGCTAGGCAACAGTGCTGGGATATGACTGCTGCTCCTGGTTCCATGATTGTGAAGGCAACCAGCTAATTCCAGCTTGAACAGAAAGACACACCTGCACAGCTACAGAGGACAGTTGAAGAGTCGCCGCTCGGCTCAACTCGTCCAGTCAGAAGCAGCAAATCAGAAAAAAAAACACACGTTGGATTTTAACTGTGCTTGTTTTGTGCTTTCATTTCTAGATACCTGCTGAAATTTCCATATATTGATCGGACACGGATAGCAGTGTTTGGAAAGGTGATCCCATTTTGTCCATAAATTCATCAATAATCTATAAATTATTATTAATTTAGCCTTCTTCTTGCTACATTTAACCTACTAATGATGTTCTGGTCAATGATTAATAATCAACGTAACCCTAAAATAATAACTCTTTTTGCATTGGTCGATATTGTACATGTAAATATTTAAATGCAGCTGCTCTGGCTGCACTGCTGGTTTCAGATGCAACTGTTCATGCACGAGGGAATTTTCCTGGTTCTCTGAGTGCGTGTGTGTGTGTGTGTGTTCAGGGTTATGGTGCATACTTAATGTTGATGATGCTCAAGTCCACCGACAGCATCTTCAAATGTGCCTGTGCGATGTCGCCAGTGACGGACTGGAAGCTCTACGGTGAGTCCTGTGTCCCGCTGCCCCTACAGTTCCCTCAGTTATTTAATTCACACATCGTGTGTGTGCACATGACCCTGCGTCTTTGTGTGTTTGGGTCCCATTGAGTCATTCCACCCGTCCAACGACTGCTGGTAATGGCTGAAGGAAAGGACTGGGAAGTCCTTGAGAGGACGCCTGTGTCCTGCCTTTATGCCAGTCGAGCTCTGGGTTATTGTGTTAAGAATTCACCTCCTCTCATGTGCACAGCATCGGCGTTCTCGGAGAGATACCTCGGCATGCCTTTACGGGACGACAGCAGATACCAGGTGTGTGTTTACTTCCTCCCCCCACTTGATCTCTTAAAGCTGTTTACTGCTGCACCAGACACTCCTGCAGCTCAGCTCCTGCACTTTCCTCATCTGCTATCAAAGTCGGAGCCAGCGACGCTTTCCCCCGTGAGTTTTCTCGACAGGATTTTGCTACTCGTTGCGCTTTGTAGCATCGGTGCATCAGATCACAGGCTGCAGGATTTCAGGCCTGGAGATGCTGAGCCATCAAAGCTGTTGAGACTTTTGCAAGCACGTTGTCAACAACCAAATACCTGTAAGAGGTATCTTATTCGCCACCATCTAGGATTTGCATTTCCACCTAGCTGATTGGATTTTGTGGCTGTTTCCTCACTATTTACACAAGCAGCCACACCAACAGCGACAAAAACGAGGCAAGGCAGCTTTAGAGGGGACGTATTATGCTCCTGTTCCACAAGTTAACATGGTTCCTTGATGTCTAAATGAAATGTTAGTAGCGTGCTTTGGTTGAAAAAATCCGTAGCAGTCTGGATGTGCAAATATGTGCCCTTAAGCATTGAAGAAGTCAGTTTTGCATAAAACGTCCCCCTTTAAACACATTCCATCAGTACCAGTTCAGAGCATAAATATTCGATTTGGCTTTAAAATGATTCTAACAATATGCAGCTTCTGTTAGATTATCAGAATAATCTGCAAGCTTTTATTGCTTTGCTTTGATACCTTCACCTCCTGGTGTTCCCCCCAGTTTTCCAGTGTGCTGCAGAATGTTCAAGCACTGAGGGAACAGACGCTGATGCTAGTCCACGGCACCGCCGACGGTAAGACGGCCTGAGTCAGCTGCAGTAAACTAACAGCAAGCACAAAGACATAGGAGTCTGGGAGGACGTGGGCCAAAGGTCGTTAACCAAGAGATAAAGGAAATGGGGATAGACAGAGGATTAAAATATGGGAGTTGTTTCCAACCAGCTAGATTCCGATTGGCTCGTCTTTTCCTGGTAGGATTCATAACATGCTGACATATTGTTTCTTTTCCAGCAAACATCCACTTCCAACATACTGCTGAGCTCGTCAAGAACCTCGTGAAGGTTGGAGCAAACTACTCAATGCAGGTGTGTCTCGTGGCAATAACACCACCACGTGGCCTGGTGGCCGCTGTGCTGCTACTTGAAATGAATTTAAACAGAGAAGAGAGGTTGTTCTGGATAAAGAAGGCTAACTTCCACTTTCAGATTGAAGTGATTTATTTTGGATCTCAGGTGTCCGGTCTGGATGTGGTAGTTCTGATAACATGTAAATGAAAAACCTCCATTTTTTTCTTGGGCGGGCTGATGAAAACCAACCAGCCAGAATTTAAATAGTGTAAAAATGACTACAAGTGATTCATTAATTTGGCGTGGCTACATCATCATCCAGCTTTTTAAAGGTTGAAAGCGCTTTCTTTATGTGTAACTGGTCTCTGTGTCCTGTTACGGGCCAGATCTTTCCAGATGAGGGTCACTTCCTCTCCCAGCAAAGCCACCTGCACCTCTACGCCGCTCTGACCAGCTTCTACAGAGAATGCCTGAAGGAGGAGTTTTTGCCATTGCCTGATGACGAGGAGGAGGAGGAAGAGTAGGCCTAGCGCTGGAGCAGAGCTGGAAGTTTCTAACTAAAACCTGTCAAGGCCTTTTGAGTTTTGAACCAAGTGTTTCACTGGACTTGGACACTGGTTTAGAGCTGCTCGTGCTCTAAAAGTGTGTGTTAGTTCATGTGTGTGTGTGTGTGTGTGTGCGTGTGTGTGTGAGTGTGTGTACAGTATGTGAGAGAGAGAGGGCGAGAGAGAGAGCACTCTAGTGCTTGACTGTGTCTATAAACATATCTAAACAATAACTGAAGGACACGACAGTGACACTTGCCAGACGGGAACTGCCCTTTAGCGCAAAGTCATTTCACTTTCGGGACACTCATCTACGTGTACAGAAGACCGTTTCCACCTTCTGTGAGGTCTTGGGACCGATTCACAAATGCATGGTTCACTTCTGCCCTTTGTCACTCCTTTTGGCACATTATTCTCTGTAGTGGTAGAGCTTGGAAAGAGATCCCGTCTCTCCTTAGCGTTCGGTTGTTGCTGCACAAGGAAGAACTCAAGCTGTATGTGAGTGGAAAAGGTCTCTATAGGTCGGACGTCCGGGGGTCGTGGGTAGATGTGCAATGCCTTATGACACTCACCATATTGTAATATTCCCTGCTGGCTATGATAGTGATCCAGTGCTAGTGTCATCTAACAACTGTCAACTCAGGTCCTCGAGATGCAGCAAGTCAGTTTGAAACACACCACTGTCAGCGGTTTGCTAATGGACAAATTATGATTTTATCTCAAGACGATAAACGTAGATTAGAAAGCTGTTTTGGTTTAGTTTCACAACACGCTGCAAAAGGTCTCCACCTTCAAATTGTTCACTCTGTTTTTAATCCATTTTCTTAGAACAACTGACCAAACATGAAATAAGTAGGATTTTTTTTGTCTTAAATGTTTCTCCAACTTATTCATGACTATGAAGCCAAGAGACCTTTAATTTCAGGATTTTATTTGAAGACAAGTAAGAACATTTGGCTTCATTGGGTTTTTATAGCAATCGATGTACTACGATGGACAGTTTTACAATGTCAGTGAGGTGTTTGCATGTCTACAGTCTTGTGTTGCCACATTTTGTACAGTACAATACAGCAGAGTGTGTATATAAATATATTTTTGAGATGCCAGATCTCATAGATAGTTTGGTCTTTGGGGGCTGATTGATTTGGGTGTCTTGTAATGTTTTAGTTTCCATTTTCTTTTAGCTATTGAGTTGTTTTTGTTTTTTATGGATGGATTTTGTAACGCTTGTTCATCTTCTTTTTACTTTTTTCCCCTTTTTTTGCTGTTTTAGAAGGGGCCTGGTGATGGGCCAAGGTTTGGGGTTGTTGTGATTGTCCTCTAGTGATCCGAATAAATAAAACCTGAAAGGAAACACGTTGCATATGCTATGCCTTGTATTTGAGCCTATATTACTCTGCAACTTGTGACATCAGATGGAGACAGTCTGTGAATGGGAACTTTCCAGTCTTGCCATAGATTCCCAGTAGGAGTTCACTCTGGACTATAACAGGTCCAGTCTAGAACAAGAATACATCCTGATCCGGTCCATGCTTTTGGAGCTCAGCTGTGTGTTCAGGCTTGTTGGTAAACCTTCACGCTCTGGTTGATACAAAGTCTGAAGTCAGCACCTTCCTCCATACCTGCTGTGGCCCCTACATGTGGTCAACTGCACCCAGGACTTTTTTTTGCTTCCGTTCCACAACAGATTTCTTATTACAGAAAAGTCAGATTTGTGGAGTGCACGTGGAGGTCCCTGCCTCTTCTCTGACCTGTGGACCACTGCAGCGCCTCCTGGCTGCTTCTCTGAATAAATTTGTCTTTGTAATGTGGGAAAAAGTTCAAGAGGTATCAACTAGTCTCTGTAAACAAATTAAATTGTAACGAATCAAGACTTCTTTATTTGGAGGTACACCACCCATACACAAGAGTCAACACAAGAAAACTCAAGAGTCTCAAACTGAATAAATGTTAACACTGAGTTGATGGCTCAAGTGAGACCTACCGGCATCTAAGTATGATGAAGACGAAGGAAAAAGGAGCAGGTTTCTGTCCACATCAATGGGAGTAATGTTGAAATTGTCCAGAACAACAGGCGTTATTATTGGGGTGTAAGTGTTGGCAACAGGCTGGTCTGGTTCTTAAACACAGAGGTCATGTATGAGCTGGGCCTGAGGCAGCTCAACCTCTGCACGTCCTTCAACATATGCAAACAGATGCTCCAGATGTTCTCTCAGTCTGGTGTGGGGAGCAGAGGAAGCTGACCAAACTGTCGGCCAACGACACATCCCACCCTTCCATAAAAGATGTACAATTGGAGCGGATTCAGAGACAGTCTGACCCAACCCAGCTCCCCAGGACCATCAGACTTTCAGGTACCTCAGCCTGATTAGATCTGGACTCAATCAATCATACGACCAATCTCAGATA